>NC_088191.1:5352798-5518869 GCF_028769735.1 Zonotrichia leucophrys gambelii | reverse complement strand
AATAAAATAAAAATAAAAATAAATAAAATAAAAATAAAAAAATAAAAAAATAAAAATAAAAATAAAAATTAAAATTAAAATTAAATTAAAAATAAAAATAAATAAAATAAATAAAAAAATAAAATAAAAATAAAAAAGTAAAAATAAAAATAAAATAAAAATAAAAATGAAAAATAAAAAATAAAAATTAAAATAAAAATAAAAAATAAAAATTAAAAAATAAAAAATAAAAATAAAGTGTTTTCCTCACTGTTTACGCTGCAGGTGTGGGTGTGCGATGCTGCTGCCGTTGTGTCCCTGGAGCTGCAGGGAATAAAAATCTGAATTTTTGTGTTGATTTTGTGGTTTGTGATTCCTTGGGAATGAGGGAATGGGATCGGCCGTGCCCGAGATCCTGGGGGACAATTCCAGTTTGGGAAAAGGAAAATCCTTTTTGGGAAAAGGAAAATTCTCCTGGAGAGAGGAAAATCTGAACTGGAAGGAGGAAAATCCATTTTGAGAAAAGGAAAAAATTCTCCTGGGAGGGAAAAAATTCGTTTTGAGAGGAGGAAAGAAGGTTCCCAAAATCCCCCAAACTTCCATAAAAACCCACCAGAGGATTCATTTCCCTGAAATTCCCAAAATTGGGGTGAAATGGGCACCAAAAGTCCCCAAATCCCGGCGGGTTCCCACCATTCCCATCCCAAATCAGGAATTCCGTGGGGATCCGGCCGTGGCCACCCCAAAATCCAGGAGCAAAACCTGCAGGGATTGCACGGCTGGGAACGGTGCAGAATTCCATGTGAAATCAGGAATATTTGGGGAAAAAACCTCCATGGAAATATTGGGAGGTTTCCCCATTAATCACTGGGAAAATCTCCAGGCCAGAATCCCGGAGCAGAAATTTGGGAATTTTCTGGAGATTCCTCTCCTTGCCCAGAGCCTGCAGCTCCTGAAAAATTGAATTCCTGCAATTCCTGCAGCTCCCAGGATTTGGAAGCAGAATTTCTTTGAACCACCAAAATCTCAATTTCCCCATTTCCTCATTTTTTTTTGCCCTATTTTTCCCTTCTCCCACTCCCAACAAATCCTTCAGGAAATGTCCAATATTTCCCAATATTTCCCCTTCTCCCTCCAGGATTTTTGCTGGAATTTTCCCTCCTCAGCCCCTTTGGAGCTGCTGAAAGGAGGGATTATTCCCTATTTATCCAACATTTATCCAACATTTATCCCCATTTCTCCTGGGCACAGCATCAATCTGCACCTGCTCCAACCCTCGCTGGTTTGGCCTGGCCAAAAGCAAATAAAACAATAATAAAAATTTAAATAAAGGTGATGATGGATGGATTGGGCTGGGAGTTTTTGGAGGGTTCAGCTTCCTGCAGGTGATGAGAAAATTGATTTTTTTCGTTTGGCAAACCTCGGAGCAGGTGGGAAAGAAAAGAGCAGGAAATCCTCTCTTTTTCCAGAAATCCTGGTTTTCCTCTTCCCGGCCAAAATTGGGATTTTTGGGGTGGGAAACAAAGCGGGAGCTGAGTGAGGCATTGGAGCTGCTGAATCCCAGCACAAAAAAAGCCCAAAATTGACAAAATTAGGGCTGGAATTCCATCAGGATATTTTTATTTCCTCAGGCTCCAGTGACACAACTGCAGCATTTCCCACCTGGATCCCAACTTGGTAAAAAAAAACACTTTAAAAAAAATATTTATTTTATTTGGCCAAGGCAAAAAAACCAAACAAAAAGCAGATTAAGAGCTGCAGAAGTTCCTCATCCTGCCTTGAATGACTCTGTGCGTTTGTGGCAGGTGAATTGGGTCAGAGAAAGGGCTGAAATCTGGGATTTGGGCTCAGAAACTGAGCTAAAATCAAGGATTTGGGGTAAGATCAAAGATTTTGTGTCAGACCAGGATAAAATCCAGGATTTGGGGTCACAAACTCAGCTAAAATGAAAGATTTGGGGTCACAGACTGAGCTAAAATCCAGGATTTTGGGATCACAGACCAGGCTAAAATTAAGGATTTTTGGTTCAGAGACTGGACTAAAATCAAGGATTTGGGGTTACATACTGGGATAAAATGAAAGATTTTTGGGTCAGAGACTGGGCTAAAATCCAGGATTTGGGGTCATTAACCAGGCTAAAATCCAGGATTTGGGGTCACAGACTGAGATAAAATCAAGAATCTGGGTCACAGACTGGGCTAAAATAAGATTTGGGGTCACAGACCGGGTTAAAACCAAGGATTTGGGATCCCAGACTGAACAAAAATTGAAGATTTTTAGGTCAGAGACTGAACTAAAATCCAGGATTTGGGGTCACAGACTGGGATAAGATGAAAAATTTTGTGTCAGACCAGGCTAAAATCAAAGATTGGCGGTCATGGACCAGGTTAAAACCAAGGATTTGGGGTCACAGGCTGAACTAAAATTAAGGATTTTTGTTCAGAGACTGAGTTAAAATCAAGAATCTTGGTCACAGACTGGGGTAAAATCCAGGATCTGGAGTCCCAGACTGGGCTAAAACCAAGGATTTGGGGTCACAGATTGGACTAAAATTAAGGATTTTTTTCACAGACCAGGCTAAAATGAAAGATTTGGGGTCACAGACCAGGTTAAAATCCAGGATTTGGGGTCCCAGACTGGGGTAAGATCAAAGATTTTGTGTCAGACCAGGCTAAAATCCAGGATTTG
This sequence comes from Zonotrichia leucophrys gambelii, assembly GCF_028769735.1. Classification (NCBI taxonomy): domain Eukaryota; kingdom Metazoa; phylum Chordata; class Aves; order Passeriformes; family Passerellidae; genus Zonotrichia; species Zonotrichia leucophrys. Next base: position 5,516,202 of record NC_088191.1, on the reverse strand, counting down.
GGGTCTCAGACCAGGCTAAAATCCAGGATTTGGGGTCTCAGACCAGGCTAAAATCCAGGATTTTGCCCCAGAGACCGGGATAAAATCAAGAATCTGGGTCACAGACCAGGTTAAAAGCAAGGATTTTGGGTCACAGACTGGACTAAAATTAAGGAATTTTGGGTCAGAGCCCAGTTAAAGAAAGGTTTTGGTGTCACAGACTGAGCTAAAATCCAGGATTTGAGGTCACAGACTGGGATAAAATCAAGAATTTGGGGTCACAGACCAGGCTAAAATGAAAGATTTGGGGTCACAGACCAGACTAAAATTAAGGACGTTTGGTTCAGAGACCGGGCTAAAATCCAGGATCTGGGGTCACAGACTGGGCTAAAATAAGATTTGGGGTCACAGACCAGGTTAAAATGCAGAATTTGGGGTCACGGATTGGACTAAAATTAAAGATTTTTGGGTCAGAGATCGGACTAAAATTGAGGATTTTTGGGTCAGAGACTAAAATCAAGGATCTGGGGTCCCAGACTGAGCTAAAATCCAGGATTTGGGGTCACAAACCAGGTTAAAACCAAGAATTTGGGGTCACAGACCATGAAGAAAAATGAGATTTTTGGGTCAGAACTGGCTAAAATCCAGGATTTGGGGTCACAGACTGAGGTAAAATCAAGAATCTGGGTCACAGACTGGGCTAAAATAAGATTTGGGGTCACAGACCAGGCTAAACCCAAGGATTTGGGGTCACAGACTGGGATAAAATTGAAGATTTTTAGGTCAGAGACTGAACTAAAATCCAGATTGGGGTCATAACCAGGCTAAAATGAAAGATTTGGGTCCAGACCAGGCTAAACCCAAGGATTTGGGGTCACAGACTGGGATAAAATTGAAGATTTTTAGGTCAGAGACTGAACTAAAATCCAGGATTTGGGGTCACAGACTGGGGTAAGATCAAAACTTTTGTGTCAGACCAGGCTAAAATCAAGTTTGGGGTCATGGCCAGGTTAAAACCAGGATTGGGGTCACAGAGTAAAACTAAAATTAAGATTTGGTCAGAGACTGGGTTAAAATCAAGATCTTGGTCACAGACTGGGTAAAATCCAGGATCTGGGGTCCCAGACTGGCTAAAACCAAGGATTTTGGGGTCACAGATTGACTAAAATAAGGATTTTTTCACAGACCAGGCTAAAATGAAAGATTTGGGGTCTCAGACCAAGCTAAAATCCAGGATCTGGGGTCCCAGACTGGGGTAAGATCAAAGATTTTGTGTCAGACCAGGATAAAATCCAGGATTTGGGGTCTCAGACCAAGCTAAAATCCAGGATTTTGCCCCACAGACCAGGCTAAAATCAAGAATCTGGGTCACAGACCAGGTTAAAAGCAAGGATTTTGGGTCACAGACTGGACTAAAATTAAGGAATTTTGGGTCAGAGCCCAGTTAAAGAAAGGTTTTGGTGTCACAGACTGAGCTAAAATCCAGGATTTGGGATCACAGACCAGGCTAAAAGGATTTGAGGTCACAGACTGGGATAAAATGAAAGATTTGGGGTCACAGACCAGACTAAAATTAAGGATGTTTGGTTCAGAGACCGGGCTAAAATCCAGGATCTGGGGTCACAGACTGGGCTAAAATAAGATTTGGGGTCACAGACCAGGTTAAAATGCAGAAATTGGGGTCACGGATTGGACTAAAATTAAAGATTTTTGGGTCAGGATCGGACTAAAAACGTACTAAATTGAGGATTTTTTGGGTCAGAGACTGAAATCAAGGATCTGGGGTCCCAGACTGAGCTAAAATCCAGGATTTGGGGTCACAGACCAGGTTAAAACCAAGGATTTGGGGTCACAGACTGAAGCAAAATTAAGGATTTTTGGGTCAGAGACTGGGCTAAAATCCGGGATTTGGGGTCCCAGACCGGGCTAAACTCAGCCATTGCCGCTCCGGGCTCCTGGCCCCGCTCCAGGGCGGTTTCACAGCCGCTGAAAGCCCTTCCCGCTCCCGGAGCTGCCAAATCCGAGGCCAAACACGAAACGTTCCCGGTCCCTTTGTGGCCGAGCGGGGCAGAACCGGCCGGGAAGGAGCGGCCGGAACAGAAACTGCGGAGTTTCCCTGGCAAACAGGGCTGGAACGGGCCAGGAGCGGGTCAGGTGTCGGTGCTGGCGCTCGTTAGCCCGGAACGAGCGGCGCTGTTTGAGCACAAACCGGGATTGACAGCGGAGGGGGAACAAAAACAGGGAAACCCAGCCCAGATCCTGGATTGAACCGAGGGCAGAGCCCGGAGGGACCGACCCGGGAATGCGGGGACCAGGAGAGACCCGGGATGGGATGGAGCAGCCTGGGGAGGGGGGAAAGGGGGCCTGGAAATGGCCCAGAAAATTTCTCCCATCCGTGGGAATGGGATCTGGTCAGGGAATGGGATCCAGACCTGGGAAAGGGATCCTGTCCCAGGAAAAGGGATTCTGTCCTGGGTAAGGAATCTTGTCCTGGAAATGGGATCCTGTTCTGGGAATGGGATCCTGTCCTGGGAAAGGGATCCTGTCCTGGGAATGGGATCCAGCCCTGGGAATGGGATCCAGCCCTGGGAATGGGCTCTAACCCCAGGAACGGGCCAGGAGCGGGTCAGGTGTCGGTGCTGGCGCTCGTTAGCCCGGAACGAGCGGCGCTGTTTGAGCACAAACCGGGATTGACATCGGAGGGGGAACAAAAACAGGGAAACCCAGCCCAGATCCTGGATTGAACCGAGGGCAGAGCCCGGAGGGACCGACCCGGGAATTCGGGGATGGAGCAGCCTGGGGGGAAAGGGGGCCTGGAAATGGCCCGGGAAGTTTCTCCCGTCCGTGGGAATGGGATCTGGTCAGGAAATGGGATCTGGTCATGGGGAATGGAATCCTATCCTGGAATTGGATCCAGTCCTGGGAATGGGATCTAACTCCAGGAATGGGATCTGGTCAGGGGAATGGGATCCTGATCTGGGAATGGGATCTGGCCTCAGGACTGGGATTCAGCCCTGGGAATGGGATCCTGTCCTGGGAATGGGTCCTGTCAGGGGAATGGGATCCAACCCTGGAAATGAGATCCAGCCCTGGGAATGGGATCCAGCCCTGGGAATGGGATCTGGTCCTGGGAATGGGATCTGGTCCTGGGAATGGGATCCTGTCCTGGGAAATGGATCCAACCCTAAGAATGGGATCCAGCCCTGGGAATGGGATCCTGCCCTGGGAATGGGATCCTGCCCTGGGAATGGGATCTAACCCCAGGAACGGGCCAGGAGCGGGTCAGGGGTCGGTGCTGGCGCTCGTTAGCCCGGAACGAGCGGCGCTGTTTGAGCACAAACCGGGATTGACATCGGAGGGGGAACAAAAACAGGGAAACCCAGCCCAGATCCTGGATTAAACCGAGGGCAGAGCCCGGGAGGGACCGACCCGGGAATTCGGTGATGGAGCGGCCTGGGGGGAAAGGGGGCCTGGAAATGGCCTGGGAAGTTTCTCCCGTCCGTGGGAATGTGATCTGGTCATGGGGAATGGGATCCTGTCCTGGAATTGGATCCAGTCCTGGGAATGAAATCTAACTCCAGGAATGGGATCTGGTCAGGGAATGGGATCCAATCCAGGGAATGGGATCCTGTCATAGGAATATGGGATCCTATTCTGAGAATGGGGTTCAGCCCTGGGAATGGGATCTGGTCAGGGGAATGGGATCCAGCCCTGGGAATGGGATCCTGTCCTGGGAATGGGATCCTGTCCTGGGAATGGGCTCTAACCCCAGGAACGGGCCAGGAACGGGTCAGGTGTTGGTGCTGGGGCTCGTTAGCGCGGAACGAGCGGCGCTGTTTGAGCACAAACCGGGATTGACATCGGAGGGGGAACAAAAACAGGGAAACCCAGCCCAGATCCTGGATTAAACCGAGGGCAGAGCCCGGGAGGGACCAACCCGGGAATGCGGGGATGGAGCAGCCTGGGGAGGGGGGAAAGGGGGCCTGGAAATGGCCCGGGAAGTTTCTCCCATCCGTGGGAATGGGATCTGGTCATGGGGAATGGAATCCTATCCTGGAATTGGATCCAGTCCTGGGAATGGGATCTAACTTCAGGAATGGGATCTGGTCAGGAGAATGGGATCTGTCCTCAGGAATGGGATTCAGCCCTGGGAATGGGATCCTGTCCTGGGAACAGGATCCAATCCAGGGAATGGGATCCTGTCATAGGAATATGGGATCCTATTCTGAGAGTGGGGTTCAGCCCTGGGAATGGGGTCCTGTCAGGGGAATGGGATCTGACCCTGGGAATGGGTTCTGGTCCTGGGAATGGGATCCAGCCCTGGAAATGGGATCCTGTCCTGGGAATGAGATCCAATCCAGGGAATGGGATCTGGTCCTGGGAATGGGATCTGGTCAGGGAAATGGGATCCTCTCCTGGGAATGGGATCAACCTAGGGAATGGGATCCTGTGATGGGAATGGGATCCTGTCCAGAGAAAGGGATCCTGTCCTGCAAATGGGATCCAACCCTGGCAGTGGGATCCAGTCCTGGGAATGGGATTCTGTCCAGGGAAGGGGATCCTGTCATAGGAATATGGGATCCTGTCCTGGGAATAGGATCTGGTCAGGGGAATGGGATCGTAGTCTGGGAATGGGATCTGGCCTCAGGAATGGGATTCAACCCTGGGAGTGGGATCCTGTCCTGGGAATGGGATCCAATCCAGGGAATGGGATGTTGATCTGAGAATGGGATCCTGTCATAGGAATATGGGATCCTATTCTGAGAATGGGATTCAGCCCTGGGAATGGGATCTGGACCTGGGAATGGGGTCCTGCCCTGGGAATGGGATCCTCTCCTGGGAATTGGATGCTGTTTTGGGAATGGGATCCTGTTTTGGGAATGAGATCCTGTCATGGGAATATGGGATCCTTTTCCTGGGAAATGGATCCAGCCCTGGGAATGGGATCCAATCCAGGGAATGGAATCTGGTCCTGGGAATGGGATCCTCTCTGGAGAAAGGGATCCTGGGAATGGGATTCAGCCCTGGGAAGGAGACCCAGTCCTGGGAAAGGGATCTTGTCATGGGAATGGGATCCCATTCTAGGAATGGGATGTTGCTCTGGGAATGGGATCCTGTCAGGGGAATGGGATCCTGTCCTGGGAATTGAACCCTCTCTGGAGAAAGGGATCCTGCCCCTGAGAATGGAACCCTGTCCTGGAAATGGGATCCAGCCCTGGAAATGAGATCCTGTTATGGGAATGGGATCCTGCAGTGGGAATGGAATCCAACCCAGGGAATGGGATCCTGTCCTGAGAATTGAAGCCTCTCTGGAGCAAAGGATTCAGCCCTGGGAATGGGATCCCTTACTGGGAATGTGCTCCATTACTGGGAGAAGGCTCCTGCTCCCATCCCGCTCTGCCCCTGCCGGAGGTGCCAGCCCGGCTGTGGCTTTGGTGGCACCGCTGTCCCCTCGGGGCCGGGCATGGCCGGGCCCTGGCAGCTGATTGGGAACCAGGACAAATCCATGGGTAAACATCCTTGGAAGGGTTTTTATGGGATTTGTTCATCCCAGACACCCCAGCAGCCCCTTGGAGCCGCGGGATTCCCTGAGGGAGGGTCCGGGAGGGGCAGAATTCCCCAGGGCTGCTTCTCCTGCGGGGCTGGAGGGAAACAGAGGGGAAAATGAAACAATGGCTGTAAGAATGCCAGGATTGAGGGGTGGAAGGAGAAATCTTGGAATCCAGGAATGGAAGGTCCCTGATTTTACCCCTTCAGCACCACGGGCTCTGCAGGACAGGATCCCATTCCCAGAACAGGATCCCATTCCCAGGGCAAGATCCCTTTTCCAGGATGGAATCTCATTCCCAGGACAGGATCCCATTCTCAAAACAGAATCCCATTCCCAGAACAGGATCCCTTTTCCCAGGACCAGAACCCATTCCCAGGGCCAGATCCCATTCCCAGGACAGGATCCCATATTCCAATGACAGGATCCCATTTCCAAAACAGAATCTCATTCCAATGGATCCCATTCCCAAAACAGAATCCCATTCCCAGGACTGGATCCCAGTCCCAAAACAGAATCCCATTCCCAGGACCAGATCCCATTCCCAGGACAGGATCCCATTCCTATGACAGGATCCCATTCCCGGGACTGCATCCATTTCCCAGGACAGGTTCCCATTCCCAGGGCTGGATCCCATTCCCAAAACAGGATCCCATTCCCAGAACAGGATCCCATTCCCAGGACCTGATCCCATTCCCAGGACAGAATCCCTTTCCCTTTCTCCTCCTTTGAGCTCCTGCTCCAGCCTCAGGAATTCTGGGAGATTCAAACCCTTCATGGCCAACCAAACTATGCTGGAAAATCTGGGAAAATCTGGGAATCTCCCTCTGGAATCTCCATATGGGCAGCCGGGCCTGGAGGAAGTGCCAATCCCCAAATTCTCTGAAGTTTTACCATTTTTTTTTTAATCTGTCTGTCCCTAAACCCCCTGGATGAGTTTCTGAGACAACCAAAACCCAGCCCAGCTGCCCTTTGCTGTTTGGCAGCAAAATCTGGGGTGCAGCAGGGTTGGGGAGCAGGGGATGCTCAGCAGGATTGTCCTGGCAGGAAACCCCAAATCCAGCCCTGGTTGTGGGGCCAAATTCCTGGGGTTTTCTTCTCTTGGAAACCCTGGAATCAGCGCTGGGAAAAGCCCTCGGCGGTGGGAACGGGAGCGGGAGGATCCTCCCGCGCCTCCAGCGGGAAACTCCCGGAGCCTCCCCGGTGTCCTTGGTGTCCCTGGCACCGTCCCTGGTGTCCCCAACTCCCCCGGGACCATCCCGGGCTGCGGCTCTGCCTGGCAAAGGGAGCCCGGGGTGGCTCCAGAGGGGGAAAAATGGGAATTTCTGCTGCAGGGTTTGGGTTGTGAATGCCCAGCACGGAGGGGACGGTTGGGATCCGGCTGGGAAACGTCCCCGGTGCTCAGGGGGTTGTGGTGGAGGCAGAGCCGGGGCCTGGGTCCCATCCTTGGCTCCCACCACTGTTCCTTTATTCCCACCCCCTTTCCCTCATTTCCATCGCTTTTCCTTGATTTCCACCCTTCCTTGATTTCAGTCTCTTTTCCTGGACTTTCACCCCTTTTCTTTGATTTCTGTCCCTTTTCCTTAATTTCCACAATTTTCCCTTAATTTTAACCCCTTTTCTTTGCTTTCCACCCCTTTCCTTCATTTCCCCCACTTCCCTTGATTTCTGCCCCTTTTCTTCATTTCCACAATTTTTCCCTAATTTCCACCTCTTTCCTTGATTTCCACCCCTTTTCCTTTATTTCTGTCCCAAAGGATTCCTCCTCGTTCCTGGAAGCTTTCCCTGTCTTCACCCGAAGGATTCATCTTCATTCCTGGGAGCTTTCCTGCTCTTCTGGGGAGAACATTCCCAAATCCCAAAGATTCCTCCTCATTCCCAAGAGATTTCCCTCTCTCCCCTGGAGGATCCCCACATTCCAAAGGATTCCTCCTCACTCCCAAGAGCTTTCCTGCTCTTCTCCTGGGAAAACATCCCCACATCCCAAAAGATTTATTCCCATTCCCAAGAGCTTTCCTGCTCTTCTGGGAGAACATCCCCACATCCCAGAGGATCCATTCCCATTGCCGAGAGATTCCCTGTTCTTTTCCTGGGAAAACATCCCAAAGGATTCCTCCTCATTCCCAAGAGCTTTCCCTCTCTCCCCTGGAGGATCCCCACATCCCAAAGGATCCATCCTCACTCCCAAGAGCTTTCCCGTTCTTCTCCTGGGAAACACCCCCACATCCCAAAGGATTTCTCCTCATTCCTGAAAGCTTTGCTGCTCTTCTGGGAAAACATCCCCACATCCCAAAGGATTCCTCCTCATTCCTGACAGCTTCCCTCTCTCCTGGGAGAACATCCCCACATCCCAAAGGATCCATTCCCATTCCCAGGAGCTTTCCCTCTCTCCCCTGGAGGATCTCCACATCCCAAAGGATCCATCCTCACTCCCAAGAGCTTTCCCATTCTTCTCCTGGGAAACACCCCCACATCCCAAAGGATTCCTCCTCATTCCTGAAAGCTTTTCTGCTCTTCTGGGGAAACATCCCCACATCCCAAAGGATTTATTCCCATTCCCAAGAACTTTCCCTCTCTCCCCTGGAGGATCCCCACATTCCAGAGGATCCATTCCCATTCCTGACAGCTTCCCTCTCTCCTGGGAAACATCCCTACAACCTAAAGGGTCCATTCCCATTCCCAGGAGCTTTCCCTCTCTCCCCTGGAGGATCCCCACACCCCAAAGGATCCATTCCCATTCCCATTCCCATTCCCATTCCCGTTCCCGTTCCCGTTCCCATTCCCGTTCCCATTCCCGTTCCCAGACCTTTCCCTCCCTCCCTGCTGCAGCCCCAGGGCTGTCCCTGCCCTTCCCGCCCCTCCCCAGCTCCGAACCCGTTCCCTGCCCTGCCACCCCTCCAGCCCGGCCTTTCCTTGGCTGCCGTCCCTGGGGTTCTGCCAGGAGTGCGGTTCGGGCCATGCAAATGTTCCTCAGCAGTTCCATTGTCCACAGGAGCCTCCTCCCTCCCTCCCTCTTGTGTTTTTTGGGAGTTTTTTATCCCTTAAATAAATGATTTGGCCCCGAGCAGGGGCAGCGTCGTGCCAGCCCCAGCCCTGGGATAATCCCATGGATCAGGAGGGATTTAAAGGATATTTCCCCTTCCCACCTGTGCACAAATAGGAATTCTGCTTCCCCAGGGCTGGAGGAACCCCCTGGCCCTGGGGTCAGGTGTGGGATTTTCCCAGTTCCCATTAATCAGTGGGATATTTATCCCAGGAGTGATTGATGCCTTCACACTCCCCAGGGATTTCCTTCTCAAACAGCTCAGCCCCTTTTTTGTTTGTCCTGGTGTTGTGTGCTTGGAAAATAAAGGGAAAACTGACTGGAAGTGTGATTGATGTCCATAAAACCCCAACGGGGCGGGAGGGGAGCGGGAGGGCAGGGCTGAGCTGCCCAAGGGGTTCTGCCAACAGAGCTGGGCTGGGGCTGGAGCTGCTGCCTCATCCCTGCTCCATCCCAGGAGATTTTGGCAGGATCCCACCTGGATTTTGCTGTTTGGCAGGAAAATTTGGGATGGAGCTGGGTTAGGGAGCAGGGGGTGCTCAGCAGGGTTATCCAGCAGGAAATCCCAAATCCAGGCTGGGATTTGGGTGCTCTGGGATAAACCATCCCCTGAGGAGGAGCTTTCCCCATCCCCTGGTGGGATCTGCTGGGCTGGGCTCCATCCCCAGCTCCTTTTTCCCATTTCATTCCTGATTTTGGTTTTTTTTTTTTTTTTTTTTTTTTTGTAATTTTTTTTTGCATTTACCAGCTAGAAATTGAACTTGGCAATAAGGAAGGGATTTGGGCTGGTTTTCCATCTGGGAAGGAGGGAGGGAGTGTGGGGAGAACTGGGATTGAAATCAGACCCTCCCCACCCTCCGAGGGGGAACACACACAGTGAGAATTCCCAGGACAAATGGGAATTCCCAGGACAAATCCCTGAATTCACGGTCCTAAAAAACCCCCAAACCTGCCCCTGCCTGGGATTCCAGGACTGTGGAAAACAGGAGGGGAAATAACCAGGATGGGGCTTCCAAAACCCCGGATGGTGCTGAAATTGTGGGGTTTGGGGCTGGTAAGGAAATAATTTCACTTATAAATTCCAACTTTTGGGGAACAATCAGCTTGAAATGGGATCAGGGGTGCTCAGGGATCTTGTGCTGAAATTATGGGATTTTGGGGTGATAAGGAAAGGATTTCACTCAGAAACTCTGATTTTTGGGGAATAATCAGCTGGAAATGGAATTGGGGGTGCTCAGGGATGTTGGGCTGAAATGGGGGGATTTTGGGGTGATAAGGAAAGAATTTCACTTATAAATTCCAACTTTTGGGGAATAATCAGCTTGAAATGGGATCGGGGTGCTCAGGGATGTGCTGAAATCGTGGGATTTTGGGGTGATAAGGAAAGGATTTCACTTAGAAACTCTGAATTTTGGGGAATAATCAGCTGGAAATGGGATCACAGGTGCTCGGATATGTTGTGCTGAAGTTATGGGATTTTGGGGTGATAAAAGAAGAATTTCACTCAGAAACTCTGATTTTTGGGGAATAATCAGCTGAAAATGTGCTCAGGGATGTTGTGCTGAAATTATGGGATTTTGGGGTGATAAGGAAAGAATTTCACTTATAAATTCCAACTTTTGGGGAATAATCAGCTTGAAATGGGATCACAGGTGCTCGGGGATGTTGTGCTGAAATTATGGGATTTTGGGGTGATAAAAGAAGAATTTCACTCAGAAACTCTGAATTTTGGGGAATAATCAGCTGAAAATGGGATCAGGGGTGCTCAGGGATGTTGTGCTGAAATTGTGGGGTTTGGGGGTCATAAGGGAAGAATTTCACTCAGAAACTCTGAATTTTGGGGAATAATCAGCTGGAAATGGAATTGGGGGTGCTCAGGGATGTTGTGCTGAAATTGTGGGGTTTGGGGGTGGTAAGGAAAGAATTTCACTTATAAATTCCAACTTTTGGGGAATAATCAGCTTGAAATGGGATCAGGGGTGCTCAGGGATCTTGTGCTGAAATTATGGGATTTTGGGGTGATAAAAGAAGAATTTCACTCAGAAACTCTGATTTTTGGGGAATAATCAGCTTGAAATGGGATCGGGGTGCTCAGGGATGTTGTGCTGAAATGGGGGGATTTTGGGGTGATAAGGAAAGAATTTCACTTAGAAATTCTGAATTTTGGGGAATAATCAGCTGGAAATGGGATCGGGGTGCTCAGGGATGTTGTGCTGAAATTGTGGGATTTGGGGGTGATAAAAGAAGAATTTCCCTCAGAAACTCTGAATTTTGGGGAATAATCAGCTGGAAATGGGATCAGGGGTGCTCAGGGATGTTGGGCTGAAGTTATGGGATTTTGGGGTGATAAGGAAAGGATTTCACTTAGAAACTCTGAATTTTGGGGAATAATCAGCTGGAAATGGGATCAGGGGTGCTCGGGGATGATTTTTTCCAGGCTGGAGGAGGGATGGGGCAGGATTGGGTGCTGAGCACCTGAAATAGGGACGGGTGAGGATTTTGGGGTGATTCCTCACTCAAACCTCACTCCAGGGAGTTGTGTCCCAGTTTTTGTTGCTGCTGGGACACTCGGGGTCACTCAGAGCAGGAGCAGGCATGGAAAGAACCCAAACCCAGGAAAAAAATCCCCAAACCTGGGATTAAAACCCCAAACCCAGGATAAAAGCCTTCAAACCTAAAATAAAAACCCCAAACCCAGGACAAAACCCCCAAATCTGTGATAAAACCCCAAACCTGGGATAAAACCCCCAAACCCTGGTTAAAAACCCCAGACCCAGGATAAAACTCCCAACTGCAGGATAAAACCACCAACTCCAGGGTAAAATCCCCAAACCTGGGATAAAACTCCCAAACCCAGGTTAAAAACCCCAAATCCATGATAAAACCCCCAAAGGCAGGATAAAAACCCCAAACCCAGGATAAAAACTCCAAACCTATGACAAAAGCCCCAAACACGGGATAAAAACCCCAAACCCGGGACAAAAACCCCAAACCTGGGACAAAACCCCCAAACCCAGGTTTAAAACCCCAAATCCATGATAAAACCCCCAAAGGCAGGATAAGAAACCTCAAATCCAGGATAAAACCCCCTAATCCTGAGATGAAAACCCCAAATTCAGGACAAAAACCCCAAACCCGGGACAAAAACCCCAAACCCCAGATAAAACCCCCAAAGCCAGGATAAGAAACCTCAAACCCAGGATAAAAACCCCAAACCCAGGATAAAACCACCAACCCCAGGGTAAAACCCCCAAAGCCAGGACAGAAATCCCAAATCCGGGATAAAAACCCCAAAGCCAGGACAGAGACCCTCGGCAGCCGCTCCTTCCTGGCCCAGCTCCTGCAGTTTTATTCCAGAGGGTCCCAGAGCAGCGGGAATGGGGCCAAAATCAGAGATAAAACCCGAGGTAAAACACGAGATACACCAGAGATAAACCAGGGATAAAACCCGAGATAAACCCGAGATAAACCCGAGATAAACCAGGGATAAAACCCGAGATAAACCAGAGATAAACCCGAGATAAACCCGAGATAAACCCGAGATAAACCAGGGATAAAACCAGAGATAAAACCCGGGATAAAACCCGAGATAAACCCGAGATAAACCAGGGATAAACCCGAGATAAAACCCGAGATAAACCAGAGATAAAACCCGGGATAAAACCAGAACTGTGGGGTCTGGGCAGAGCTTTTGGGATCTGCAGCACCACCAGGAGATTTGGGCTTGGAGACCCCGAGCAGGAACAAAATCAGGAACAAAAACATTGCCCAAAAGCACCCAGCAAATCCAGGCTAGAGCTCATTTTTAGTTTAGATCTCATTTTTAGTTCAGATTTTATTTTCCGCTTATACTTTTTCAGTTTAGATCTCATTTCCAGCTTACTTCTAATTTTCAGTTCAGATCTCATATCTAGTTTAGGTTTATTTTCCATTTCCGGTTTAGATCTCACTTGAGTTTAGATCTCAATTTCAGTTTAGACTTTGAGTTTAGATTTTTTTCAGTTTAAATCTCATTTTTATTTTGGATCCCTTTTCCAGTTTAGATCTCATTTCCAGCTCAGATCTCATTTCCAGCTTAGTTCTAATTTTCAGTTCAGATCTCATATCTAGTTTAGATTTAATTTCCAGTTTAGACTTAATTTCCAGTTTAGATTTATTTTCCAGTTTAGATTTAAATTCCTGTTTAGATTTATTTTCCAGTTTAGATTTAAATTCCAGTTTAGATTTAAATTCCAGTTTAGATTTATTTTCCAGTTCAGATCTCATTCCCAGTTTAATCCCCTTTTCCCGGCCCAATCCCTCCCAGTTTAACGTTCCCATCCCGGCCCGTGCGGTGCGGGATGCTCCGAGCCGGTTTTAGCTTAAACTCAATGTCCGAGCTGGTTTTAGTTTAAACTCGGTGTCCATGCATGTCCGAGGTGGTTTTAACTTAAACTCGATGTCCGAGCTGGTTTTAGTTTAAACTCTTTGTCCGTGCCAGTTTTAGTTTAAGCTCAGTGTCCGTGCCTGTCCAAGCTGGGTTTAGCTTAAATTCGGTGTCCGTGCCAGTTTTAGTTTAAACTCTCTGTCCGTGCCGGTTTTAGCTTAAGCTCGGTGTCCGTGCAAGTTTTAGTTTAGACTCGGTCTCCGTGCCTGTCCGAGCTGGTTTTAGTCTAAATTCTGTGTCCGAGCCGGTTTTAGTTTAAACTCGGTGTCCGAGCTGGTTTTAGCTTAAACTCAGTGTCCGTGCTTGTCAGAGCTGGTTTTAATTTAAGCTCGGTGTCTGTGCCTGTCTGAGCCGGTTTTAGCTTAAACTCGGTGTCCGAGCTGGGTTTAGTTTAAACTCTGTGTCCGTGCCGGTTTTAGTTTAGACTCGGTGTCCGTGCCAGTCCGAGATGGGTTTAGTTTAAACTCGGTGTCCGAGCTGGGTTTAGTTTAAACTCTGTGTCTGTGCCGGCTTTAGTTTAAGCCCGATCCATGCCGGTTTTACCTTAAGCCCGGTGTCCAAGCCGGTTTTAGTTTAAACTCTGTGTCCGAGCCGGTTTTAGTTTAAACTCGGTGTCCGTGCTTGTCAGAGCGGTTTTTATTTAAGCTCGGTATCTGTGCCTGTCCGAGCCGGTTTTAGCTTAAACTCGGTGTCCGTGCACGTTTTAGTTTAAACTCTGTATCTGAGCCGGTTTTAGTTTAGGCTCGTTCCCCGAGCCGGTTTTAGCTTAAGCCAGGTCCGTGCCTGTCCGAGCTGGTTTTAGTTTAAACTCTGTGTCCAAGCCGGTTTAGTTTAAACTCTGTCCGTGCTCGGTTTAATTTAAACTCTGTCCGTGCCGGTTTTAGTTTAAACTCTGTGTCCAAGCCGGTTTAATTTAAACTCTGTCCGTGCCGGTTTTAGTTTAAACTCTGTGTCCGTGCCGGTTTTAGTTTAAGCCCGGTGTCCAAGCCGGTTTAATTTAAACTCTGTCCGTGCCGGTTTTAGTTTAAGCCCGGTCCGTGCCGGGTTCCAGCAGCCCCGAGGCTCTGGGAGCGAAACCCTCGGGATTCGGGCAGGAGTTCCCTCGGGGGGGCACAAAGGGATTTTTCTGAGGTGAATAAAGGGATTTTTGTTGCTGCCAGCGGATAAGAGCAGGGATGGGAACATTTTGTAACATTTTCCCTCTGTCCTTCCCTCGGCAATCCGGGATCCTCGGGGGCTGCCCGGCCCTGGCACAAAAACGGAGCTGGAGATAGGAAAAGTTACTTTTCTGAAAAGTTATTGTCCTGAAAAAGCCAATCCCAGGGGCACGGCTCGGCCTCCAGAGCGCAGAAATTCTGATAGCGAGAGAAAAATTCCCAGCCCCGAGTTCGGTGTCCTCCACTCCCTGCCCTCCCTTCCCTGCGGTTTTGCCACGGAATTTTTGCCTCCTCTGCCTGGGAGCTCGGAGGATTCAGCAGATGAAAGAGAAATCCCAAAAAATCCTGAGGAAAAAGGGAAAATCCGGGCAGTTCTTCCCGTTCTTTGTTGGCTGCTCCAAGAGGGAATTTTCATTTTCGTGGGAAGAGCAGGAATCACAGGAACACTCCTGGAGCTTCCCAGGGAAGAAACCTGGCTGGATTTTAATGGCAGGAGATGAAATCTGCTCCAGCAGAATTTGCTGAGTTAGTCCAGCTGAGAAAATGCATTTCCAACTGAGAAAGTCCATTAAAATTCATTCAAGGAAGTATATTCAGGAAATATTTAAGGAAATATTCCCTAATGTCCAATGTTAAGGATATTTTCCATCTAAAAACAGGAAGCAATAAAGGAAATCTCCTTTCCTTGAGGAATTGATGAGCCTTTAAGTATAATTAATTTTTGAAATTTTGAATTTTTGCTACTGTCTGAGTGCAAATGGGAAATTTCCCCCTAAAAACGATTTGTTGGGATCATCCCGTTGCTGTTGTGGTGCCCCAGCGCTGGGATTTGGGCAGATCCATGGAATCCCGGGTTGATTTGGGGCTGGAAAACCTCAACTGCAACCCCGAAATTCCATTTTCAGTGAGGATTTGCTGCTCTGCAGGTGCCGGAGCGCTCGCAGGGCCAACACCCGGATATGCAAAGCTCGTCTGTCATTGTCCCATTGTCCCTGCCAGGGTGGCACCTCCGGCTGGGGAAGGGATTTGGGCACCTCCGGGCACGGGGCAGCCACGGGTGCTGCAATCAAACACTGAATTCAATGCAATTAAAATGTCTTTGGTTATTTCAGTGTTAGTGGTTTGTGCTGGGACTGAATATCCCACCCCTAATCTGCTCTAGGAAGGGCAGCACAGAGTTAAACCACTCCAAAATCAGGGGGAAAATGATATTTTCCACCTAAAAATGCAGTTTCTACCAGGAGTGGCTCCAGGAGTTGAGATGGTGGAGGCAGGGCAGGTAGGACAAGGTTCCCTCAGCTCCAAATCTCCTCCAGCCTGGATGTGGGCACTTCCAGGGATGGAGCATTCATGGATTCCCTGGGAATTCCCAGAGCACTGTAATTAAAATTTGGGCACTTTTTCAGTTATTTCAGTGTTAGTGAAGAGACAATTTCACACTGCCATCACAAAACCCTGCCACTGCAATTCCTCCCTTCTGGATTTAAGGAAAAACCACCTAAAAAAGCCATTTCTACCAGGAGGGGCTCCAGGAATTGACATGGTGGAGGCAGGGCAGGTAGGACAAGGCCCCTTAGCTCCAAATCTCCTCCAGCCTGGATTTGGGCACTTCCAGGGATGGAGCATTCACGGATTCCCTGGGAATTCCCAGGGCATTGCAGTCAAACACTGAATTAACTGATAGGAACATTTTGGTTTGGTTTTTCTTTGGTTATTTCAGTGTAAGTGGCTGGAGAGGTCACACTCATAATCAGCTCTAGGAAGAGCAACAGGGAGTCAAACCACCCCAAATTTAAGGGAAAAAAAAAATATTTTCCACCTAAAAATGCAGTTTCTATCAGGAGGGGCTCCAAGCCCCATCCAGGGCTTTTTGGGGCACTTCCAGGGATGGAGCAGCCACGGATTCCCTGGGAATTCCCAGAGCACTGCAATGAAAATTTGGGCTTTTTTACACTTATTTCAGTGTACAAAATGCTGCCACTGCAATCCCTCCCTTCTGGATTTAAGGAAAAACCACCTAAAAAAGCCATTTCTACCAGGAGGGGCTCCAGGAATTGATGTAGTAGAATCAGGGCAGGCAGGGCCAGGTGCCCTCAGCTCCAGCCTGGATTTGGGCACTTCCAGGGATGGAGCAGCCACGGATTCCCTGGGAATTCCCAAAGCATTGCAATCAAACACTGAATTAACTGATATTAAAGTTTCTTTGGCGATTTCAGTGTTAGTGATGAGACAATTTCACGCTGCCACTACAAAACCTTCTGGATTTATGGAAAACCAGACCTTTTAAACCTAAAAAAGCCATTTCTACCAGGAGGGGCTCCAGGAGTTGACGTAGTAGAGGCAGGGCAGGCAGGGCCAGGTGCCCTCAGCTCCAAAACTCATCCAGCCTGGATTTGGGTGCTTCCAGGGATGGGTCCCCCTGGGAATTCCCAGAGCACTGCAATGAAAATTTTGGGGCTCTTTTTCAATTATTTCAGTGTTAGTGATGAGACAATTTCACGCTGCCACTACAAAACCCTCTGGATTTATGGAAAACCAGACCTTTTAAACCTAAAAAAGCCATTTCTACCAGGAGGGGCTCCAGGAGTTGACGTAGTAGAGGCAGGGCAGGTAGGGCCAGGCGCCCTCAGCTCCAAGCCTTGTCCAGCCTGGATTTGGGCACTTCCAGGGATGGAGCAGCCAAGGATTCCCTGGGAATTCCTAGAGCACTGCAATCAGAACCAATTATGGGCTCTTAGTTTCTCTTGCGATTTCAGTGTTAGTGATAGACAATTTCACGCTGCCACTACAAAACCCTCTGGATTTATGGAAAACCAGACCTTTTAAACCTAAAAAAGCCATTTCTACCAGGAGGGGCTCCAGGAGTTGACGTAGTAGAGGCAGGGCAGGTAGGGCCAGGCGCCCCTGAGCGCCAGCAGCGACATTCCCGGGAATTCCGGCGCTTCCTGACGCGAGTCCAAGCGGCTCATCCCGGCCACCACCTGTTTCCTCTTGGTCTTGTACCGCCTGTTCTGGAACCAGATCTTCACCTGGGTCTCGGTGAGCTGCAGGTGCCGGGCCAGGTGCGCTCTCTCGGGGGCCGACAGGTATTTCTGGTGGCTGAATTTGCGCTCCAGCTCGATCACCTGGCTGTGCGAGAAGGCGGCTCGGGAGCGTTTGCCCGGCCTGGGGGGCGGCGGGGCCGCGGAGGGGCCGCGCTCGGGCAGGAACGGCTCCGGCGGCGCCTCTGCAAGGGAAAAACGGGAAAAAAAAAGAAAATCGCTTGGAAAAATCCGCATTGGGGAAAAATTCCCACCGGGATGAAAATTCCCGCTTGGATAAAATTCCCTCTTGGACACAAATTCCCTCTTGGGAAAGTTCCCAAGTTGGACAAAAAGTTCCCTCTTGGACAAAAATCCTCGCTTGGATAAAAATCCCACCTGGACAAAAGTTCCTACTTGGGCAAAATTCACACCTGGACGAAAATCTCCACTTTCTCCACAGAAATTCCCACCTGACAAAAATCACCACTTGGACACAAATTCCCTCTTGGACGAAAGTTCCCTCTTGGATAAAAATCCCACCTGGACAAAAGTTCCTACTTGGGCAAAATCCACACCTGGAAAAAAATCCCCACTTGGACAGAAATTCCTACCTGGATAAAAATCCCACCTGGACAAAAATTCCTACTTGGGCAAAATTCACACCTGGATGAAAATCTCCACTTGAAAATCTCCACTTTCTCCACAGAAATTCCCACCTGACAAAAATCACCACTTGGACACAAATTCCCACCTGGACAAAAATTCTCACTTGGACTAAAGTTCCCACCTGGATAAAAATCCCCACTTGGACAAAAATTCCTACTTGGACAAAATTCACAACTGGAAAAAAATCCCCACTTGGACAGAAATTCCTACCTGGATAAAAAGTTCCCACCTGGACAAAAGTTCCCACTTGGATAAAATTCCCACTTGGACACAAATTCCCAACTTGGACACAAATTCCCACTGGGAGAGAAATTCCCATTGGGATAGAAATTCCCACCTAGGATAGGATAGGACAGGACATCTGGACAAAAATTCCCAGTTGGATATAAATTTCCACTTCGACAAAAATTCCCACCTGGATAAAAATTCCCACTCGGAAAAAAGTTCCCAATCAGAAAAAAGTTCCCAATTGGACAAAAGTTCTCACCTGGACAAAAGTTCCCACTTGGATAAAAATTTCCACTTGGACACAAATTCCCAACTTGGACAAAAATCCCCACTTGGACAAAAATTCCTACTTGGACAAAATTCACGACTGGAAAAAAATCCTCACCTGGACAAAATATTCCCGCTTGGACACAAATGCACGCTTGGACAGAAATTCCTACCTGGATAAAAAGTTCCCACCTGGACAAAAGTTCCACTTGGACACAAATCCCCACTTGGACACAAATTCCCACCTGGACACAAATTCCCACCTGGGATAGGATAGGATAGGACATCTGGACAAAAATTCCCAGTTGGATATAAATTTCCACTCTGACAAAAATTCCCACTTGGACAAAAGTAGGAATAAAAAATTCCCACTTGGACAAAAGTGGGATAAAAATTCCCACTTGGAAAAAAGTTCCTACTTGGAAAAAAATTCCCACCTGGACAAAAATCCTCACTTGGATAAAAATCCCCACTTGGACACAAATTCCCATTCAGAAATAAGTTCCCACTTGGAAAAAAATCCTAATTGGACAAAAATTCCCACTTGGATAAGATTTTCCCACTTGGACACAATATTCTCACTTGGACAAAAATTTCCACCTGGACAAAAATTCCCACTTAGAAAAAGTTCCCACTTGGATAAAAATCCTCACCTGAAAAAAAATCCCACTTGGACAAAAAATCCCACCAGGACAAAAATCCCCACTTGGACAAAAAATCCCACCAGGACAAAAAATCCCACCAAAATCACTTGGTTTTCCTCCATACAGAGAGGAAAAAAATCCTATTTTCTATTCCTATTTTCCTTTGTTTTAATTTAATGGTGTGAGAGTCATATAGATGAGTTTGTCTTCCTAAATTACAGGTTTTAATTAATATCCTGCAGAATTCCATAGGAACAGGGATCCAAGGGGTGCATGGAAATAGGGATAGGGATGGGATAGAATAAAATCCCCAAAAAGGAATATTTTCCAGTGCTGGAATAGGAATAGGAATATCAAATAGGGATAGGGATAGGAGTAATATCCCCCAATAAAATAGGATAGGATGGAATAATATCCCCAAATTAAATGGGATAGGGTGGAATAATATCCTCAAATTAAATGGGATAGGACAGAATGGAATAAAATCCCCAGGGTTAGGGTTAGGGTTAGGAACAGGGAATAAATTCCTGCCATAAATTCCATCCCATAACTCCAAGGCAATGCCAAGAGATTTTAGGGCGGTTTTAACCCTTTACATCTCAAACTTTACACCTGGCCTTGGATCTCCAACAAATTCCCAATGGATCATCAGATTCAAAGGTGCTGAGCTCCAGGGAAGTCTCACCCACAACAGCTAAAACCCCTCAGATAAATTTGTTTCTGGAGTTAATCCCTTTTTGAGCATTATCCAAATGGAAATCAGCCAATTCTTTTGGCTTTTGGCCATTTTTTTCGTTTATTTCCTTAAGGTGTGAACAGCAGCTCGAGAAAAAACCAAGGGATTGAATTCCCAATTTGTGAGTCCTGGCTGTCCCTGGAATCCCAGAGCTTTTGTGTAGGAATTGTAGGAATATGCAGGAATTCCTGTTAACAGAATTGGGCTGGAAAGCCAAAATTCCCCTGGCAGGGCTGTTGGAGCCAGAGCCTGTGCTGGAGAATTCCAAAGGGATTTGGGGCTGTTTGGGCAGGGAAAGGCTGAGTCCCCTCTCCAAAAATCTTATCCCAAATTCCTGTGTCCCACTGGGATTTTGGGACGCTGCTTCTCCCCCTCTGGGCAGCCCCTTCCCAAGGTGCCTTTTCTGGGATCTGCATTAAAGGGAATTTCTTACTGAAGCTTTTGTAGAAATGCATCAAATTGGGGTTTTTAGCAACGTTTTAGGCAGATTCTGAGCTCGGAGCCCTTTGGGGCACTGGGGAAAGGTTCTCACTCAGTCTCTGAATTCCTTATTCTCCTCTGCTCCAGCTCAGACATTCCTGGAGTTTAATCCGAGAGCGGCTCCAGGTCTGGATCCTGATCCATTCCTGATCCATGCTCAGACACCCCTGATCCATTCCTGATCAATCCCTGATCCATCCCTGATCCATGCGTGATCCATCCCTGATCAATCCCTGATCCATTCCTGATCCATCCCTGATCCATCCCTGATCAATCCCTGATCCATCCCTGATCAATGCCTGATCCATCCCTGATCAATCCCTGATCAATCCCTGATCCATTCCTGATCAATGCCTGATCCATCCCTGATCCATTCCCTGATTCAACAAGCACAGCCATTCCTGATCCATTCCCAATACCTGACCGAAGCACAGACTCTCCTGATCCATTCCTGATCCGTGCTCAGACATCTCTGATCCATCCCGGATCAATCCCTGATCCATCTCTGATCCATTCCTGATCCATCCCTTGATCCATTCTCTGATTCAACAAGCACAGCCAGTCCTGATCCAAGCACAGCTGTTCCTATCCATTCCCAATCCATTCCTTATCCCAGACTCAGACATTCCTGATCCATTCCCAATCCATCCCCGACCGAAGCACAGACTGTCTGATCCATTCCTGATCGGTTCCCTGATCCAAGCACAGCCATTCCTGATCCATTCTTTGTCCCAGGTACAGCCATTTGTGATCCATTCCTGATCTATTCCCTGATCCATTCCCTGATCCAAGCACAGCCATTCCCGATCCCTTCCTAATCCATCCCTGACCCATTCCCTGATCCAAGCACAGCCATTCCTGCTCCATTCCCATTCCATTCCCAATCCATTCCTTATCCCAGACTCAGACATTCCTGATCCATTCCAAATCCACCCCCAACCGAAGCGCAGACTGTCCTGATCCATTCCTGATCCATTCCCTGTCCCAAGCACAGCATTCCTGATCCATTTGTGATCCATTCCTGATCAATCCCTGATCCATTCCCTGACCCAAGCGCAGCCTGTCCTGCTCCATTCCCAATCCATTCCCAATCCATTGCTGATCCATTCTCTGTCCCAAGACAGCATTCCTGATCCATTTCTGGTTCATTCCTGATCCATTCCCTGACCCAAGCACAGACTGTCCTGAACTATTCCCGATCCATCCCTGATCCATCCTTAATCAATTCCCAATCCATTCCCTGACCCAAGCACAGCCATTCCTGATCCACCCCTGATCCAATTCTTGATCCATTCCTGATCCGCCCCTGACCCGAGCACAACTGTCCTGATCCATCCCTGATCCATCCCTGATCCATCCCCGATCCATTCCTGATCAAACCCTGATCCAAGCACTGCCGTTCCAGATCCATTCCTTGTCCCAAGCACAGCCATTCCTGATCCATTTGTGATCCATTCCTGATCCATTCCCTGATTCAACAAGCACATTCCTGATCCATCCCTGATCAACTTCCAATCCATTCCCTGTCCCAAGCACAGACTGGCCTGATCCATCCGTGATCAGTTCCCTGTCCCAAGCACAGACTGGCCTGATCCATTCCCGATTAATCCCAAATCCACCTCTGATCCATTCCTGATCCATCCCTGATCCATTCCTGATCCATTCCCGATCCATTCCCAATCCATTCCTAATCCATTCCCTGTCCCAAGCACAGACTGGCCCAATCCACTCCCGATTCATCCCCAATCCACCTCTGATCCACTCCTGATCCGTTTCTGATCCATTCCTGATCCATTCCCAATCCATTCCCGCTCCATTCCCGATCCATTCCCGATCCCATGCACAGTCATCCCTGATCCATTCCCAATCCATCCCGATCCATTCCCAATCCATTCCCGCTCCATTCCCGATCCATTCCCGATCCATCCCCGCTCCATCCCCGATGGATTCCCGCTCCCTCCCGCCCCAGCACAGCCGTTCCCGTTCCCGTTCCGTTCCCGCTCCCCCGGTTACCTGGCTCTGCTCCCCGCGCTGTCCCCGGGGCTCCGCCGGGCTGGGGACCCTCGGGGGGCGCTCCCGTGGCCGGGCTGCCCGCGCTGCCCCCCTCGCTGGCCGCTCCCCGCTCCTCACTCCCGCTGCCCGGGGCTGGCTCGGGCTCCCACAGGATGTCCTGGATGAGGAAGGAGCTGCGGGGCCGTGCGGGGCCGGGCCGGGGCCGCGGGCCGGGCCCGGGGGAGCCGCTCATGGCCGGGGGGGTGCGGGCCGAGCTCATGCCCGGGGCTCGCTGCGTCCCCGCCCGGCCCGGCCCGCATTTATCCCGCCCGGGCCAAACCTCCCGGGGCTGATTGGAGCGCCTGGCGCGGGCCCGCCCTTGCCCGGGGCTCGGCTTTGGGGCGCTGCCTTCCCCATCCCGCTCCCGGAGTCCCCCCTGTGGAGCTGGGGGGTCACAGCCGCTTTCTCTGCTCACAGATCCCTCCCGGACCTGAAAACCAACACGCCGATTTTGGGATCAAATGAGTCCAGACTGGGATTTTTTGGAAGAGCATCCTTGGAGGATGTTCTGCATCCATCACCCCAATCCCAGCTCTGCTCCCCTCGCTCATGGGAGCTATTTGGGAAAACGCTCCCATGAGCGCTTCCACCCCTGAGCTCTTTGGGAAAGTGCTGCTTCCAAGGGAAAAGCAGAGAAATAAACGGTTGGGTGATTTTTTAAATTTATTTTGAGGGTTTTCCTCAAATGGGAATGATTTCCACCCCTGAGTTCTTTAGGAAAAATCTGTTTCCAGGGGAGAAGCAGAGAAATAAAAGGATTTGGTGGTTTTTAAATTTGTGATGGGAATGATTTCCACTCCTGAGCTCTTCGGGAAAGTGCTGCTTCCACAGGGAGAAGCAGAGAAATAAAAGGGTTGGCTGGTTTTGAAATTTATTTTGAGGGTTTTCCTCAAATGGGAATGATTTCCACCCCTGAGCTCTTCGGGAAAACGCAGCTTCCACAGAAAAAATCTCAGAAATAAAAGGGTTGGGTGGGCTTTAAATTTATTTTGAGGGTTTTCCTCAAACGCCTCCACCTTGATGCACTCCCAGCGTGCATCGGAAAACGGGGAAATGTCAAAGCTTTGCAAAGCTGCCTGGGGATGATTTAAAAGCCAGGGAGAGCAGCTCCAGAGGCAAATCCTGGCATGGAAAAGGCTGAAAGTTCAAGTCTGAACCTCAGACTAATCCCTCAGTTCATTTAGGAAGCCTGAACACCTTGAACAACAAAGTTTTGGTCACCCAAAAGGAGCAAAACCTTCCCAAATCCAAGAAAAAACACGAAGGGAGCCGCCTGCTGGAGCAGATCCTGTCCTGAGGATCTGATTTATTTGTGGTTGTTGGAAAACAACCCCAGCAGCCTCGGGACCTCTCGGATGTGGGAAAAAAGGGATTAAAAATTCACCTGGTGCCATCCCAAGGCAAATCCACCTCCCGGGCAGGTCCCGTGGGAGCTCTGGGGATGCTCATGAGCAGAATCCCTGGAATTGAGAGCAGTTTCTATTTAAATAAATCTCTAAATACGAATTTATCAGTGACTCCTCCAGCTCTGCTGCCTCCAAACCCCTTTTCCTGCTGGAATATCAGCCCTGATGCCTTTTTAAATTCCCAAACCCACCCTCTTCAGCCGAGCCTGTGGTTTTTCTACCCTTAAAAAGGGAAACAAAAGATTTCCCTCAAATCCCCTGCGGGCTTTGTTGATTTTACAGGAGGTGTTTGGTTACAGCCGCCGGTTTGTGCAAACGTGCCCCAAACTTGGCTTTTCCAGCCCCTTTTTCCCTTCCGCAGCCTCTGGTTTGGGAATTATCCCCCCGAGCTTGGGCAAGCTCAGGAGCTGCAATGGCTCAGCCTGGGTTTGGGCAGAGAAAGGGAATTTTGGGCAGAGTTATGGAGGAATCGGGAACATCCTGAGCTGGGAGGGACCCACGGGATCAAAGAGTCCAAATCCTGTCCTGGGCGATCCCAACAATCCCAGCCCGTCCCTGGGGGCTTTGCCCGGAGCTCCTCCAGCTCTCACCGTTCCCAATTCCAGGCTTTTATTCCTGGGAAAAAAATTCCTTCCTGATTTCTGCCTTTATTTGGGGGAGATTCCTGGGATTTGTGGCTGGAGCTCCAAGGAAAATCCGGGTGTTGTTGGGGATTTCAGGTGAGCCCCGTGCACTGCGAGCCCAGGGCGGGGAAAAGGGAATTCCTGTGGGATTGCAGGGAAAATGGAATTCCATGTGGAGTTGCAGGGAAAAGGGATTTTCCTGTGGAACTGCAGGGGGAAAGGGAATTCCCTGTGGGATTGCAGGGAGAATTAATTCCCTGTGGAACTGCAGGGAAAATTAATTCCTTGTGGAATTGCAGGGTAAAGGGAATTCCATGTGGAATACAAGGGAAAAGGGAATTCCATGTGGAATCACAGGGAAAAGGGAATTCCCTGTGGAACTGCAGGGAAAAGGGAATTCCTTGTGGAATTGCAGGGAAAATTAATTCCCTGTGGAACTGCAGGGAAAATTAATTCCCTGTGGAACTGCAGGGAAAGGGAATTTCCTGTGGAATTGCAGGGAAAATGAATTCCCCGTGGAGCTGCAGGGAAAAGGACCCTGTGGAATTGCAGGTAAAGGAATTTTTCTGTGGAATTACAGGGGAAAGGGAATTCCGTGTGGAATTCAAGGGAAAAGGGAATTCCATGTGGAATCACATGGAAAAGGGAATTCCCTGTGGAACTGCAGGGAAAATGGAATTCCCTGAGGAATTGCTGGGAAAATGGAATTCCATGTGGATCTGCAGGGAAAAGGGATTTTCCTGTGGAACTGCAGGGGAAAGGGAATTCCCAGTGGAATTGAAGGGAAAAAGACCTTGTGTAATTCAGGGAAAAGGGAATTTTCTGTGGATCTGCAGGGAAAAGGACCCTGTGGAATTCAGGGAAAAGGAATTCCCTGAGGAACTGCAGGGAAGAGAAATTCCCTGTGGATTTGAAGGAGAAAGGGAATTCCATGTGGAATTGCAGGGAAAAGGAAATTCCCTGCAGAATTTCAGGGAAAAGGAGTTCCCTGTGGAATTGCAGGAAAAATTAATTCCCTGTGGAATTGCAGGGGAAAGGAATTCCCTGTGGATTTGAAGGAAAAGGGACCTTGTGGAATTGCAGGGAAAAGAGATTTTCTGTGGAATTACAGGGAAAAGAATTCCCAGTGGAATTGCAGGGGAAAGGGAATTTCCTGTGGATCTGCAGGGAAAAGGATCCTGTGGAATTCGGAGAAACAGAATTCCCTGAGGAATTGCAGTGAAAAATGGAATTTTCTGTGGAACAGCAGGGGAAAGGAATTCCCTGTGGAATTGCAGGGAAAAGGGATTGTCCTGTGGAACTGCAGGGAAAAAGGGAATTTTCTGTGGATCTGCAGGGAAAAGGACCCTGTGAAATTCAGGGAAAATGAATTCCCTGTGGATATGAAGGAGAAAGTGAATTACCTGTGGAATTGCAGACAAAAAGGGAATTTTCTGTGGATCTGCAGAGAAAAGAACCTGTGGAATTCAGGGAAAATGAATTCCTTGTGGAATTGCAGGGAAAAGGAATTCCCTGTGGAATTCCCAAACTTGGACTACAAGGTGATTTTTGCCTGGATTATTAGAATTTGATTTGATTTTTATTTTTATTTGGCTCAGGTTTGGATGCTCAGGTGCAAATTGCTGATGGTAAAATTCAAAATACAAAGTGAGAAATGACAAGAGCGCGAAACCACAATTTTTAGTTTTTACTTGCAAATAATAATAATAATAATAATAATAATAGTAACAATAATATTAATAATAAAGGCAGAAATCCATACCTGTGCTGGGACTTATTAAGAAAAACAAATCAGAAATAAATCCAGAAATTACAGGAACACAAAGCATTAAATATTGTCAATAATAAAAAGAAAGCACAAGGATGTGCTGTCCTGACTGGCAGGAATCCTTTGGATTTGGATGCTGAAATCCTTTGGGATTTCAAAAATAAATCCAGAAATTACAGGAACACAAAGCATTAAATATTGTCAATAACAGGAATCCTCTGGATCTGGCTGCTGAAATCCTTGGGGCTGGCAGAATCCTTTGGATTTGGATGCTGAAATCCTTTGGAGTGGCAGAAATCTTTGGATTTGGCTGCTGAAACCGTCTGGGCGGGCAGGATTCCTCTGGATGTGGCTGTAGGAATCCTTTGGGATTTCAAAAATAAATCTACAAATTACAGGAACACAAAGCATTAAATAATGTCACTAATAGGAATCCTTTGGATGTGGCTGCTGAAATCCTTTGGGCTGGCAGGAATAAATCTAGAAATTAGAGGAACACAAAGCATTAAATATTGTCAATAAGAGGAATCCTTTCAATCTGGATGCTGAAATCCTTGGGGCTGGCAGGAATCCTTTGGATTTGGCTGCTGAAATCCTTTGGGCTGGCAGGAATCCTCTGGATGTGGCTGCTGAAATCCTTTGGGATTTCAAAAATAAATCTACAAATTACAGGAACACAAAGCATTAAATAATGTCAGTAATAGGAATCCTTTGGATGTGGCTGCTGAAATCCTTTGGGGTGGATGCTGAAATCCTTGGGGCCGGCAGGAATCCTTTGGATTTGGATGGTGAAATCCTTTTGGGCTGACAGAAATTTTTGGATTTGGATGCTGAAACCCTTTGGGCTGGCAGGATCCTCTGGCTGTGGCTGCTGCCCGATTGGGGCTGGGCTCCGGAGCACGGGGCGCTGTCCGATGCCAGTCCCGGTGCCCCCCCGGTGCCAGTCCCTGTGCCCATCCCTGTGCCCATCCCGGTGTCCATCCCGGTGCCCATCCCGGTGCCCATCCCGGTGCCCATCCCGGTGCCCGTCCCCGCTATCCCCGGCTGCCACTGCCGATCCCCGCGGGCACGGCCCGCTGCTGCCGCTGGCGCTGGGCACCGCCGGGGCTGGCACCGGTTGGCACCGGGGGGAACCCGCACCAAGCGCTGCCCCCGGGGCAGGAGCTGCAGGAAAAAGGGCCGGGAGCCCCCCAGGGAGCCGGGAAGGGCCGGGAGCCCCCCGGGCAGGGTTCGCCATCCCGCACCAGCACCGGCACCGGCACCGTGCGCGGGGGCACCGCCGGCTCCGGGCACCGCTCCCGCCGCTGCCGCTTGCTCTTGTAGCGCCGGTTCTGGAACCAGATCTTCACCTGCGTGGGGCTGAGCTGCAGCAGCCGCGCCAGCTGCTCCCGCTCGGGCCCCGACAGGTATTTCTGCCGCTGGAAGCGCCGCTCCAGCTCCAGCACCTGCGCCTGCGAGAACAGAACGCGCGGCCGCCGCCGCCGCCGCTGCCCCGGCGCCTCTCGGGGCTGCCCCGCGTCCGCATCGGCCTCAAAGCTCGGGGCGAGCAGCGATTTCCCTGCGGCGGGGGGAAAACAAAGCAAAGTCAGCCCCAAACCCGGCTCTGTTCCCAGCGACAGGGAGGGATCAAATGGGGAATGGCGCCCCGTGGGAATAGGATGGAGTAGGGCTGACAGTTCGTAAAGCAAAGGTTGATACTTGCTAAATTTAATATGAATTTTTCCCTTGATATTTATTGAGAACTCAATAAAATTCCCCCCTCCCTTTTAAATTTTTTTAATTATTTTTTTTATTAAGGTGTTACACGAATTCTGGATGAAATTTCCTAATTTTCCCCCTCCCTTTTTTTTATTTTTAAAAATTTTTTATTAAGCTGTTTGGTAAGTTTAGTTGGTAAATTTAATGTGAATTTTCCTGTGATATTTATTGAGAACTCAATAAAACTCCCCCCCCCTATTTTTTTTTTTAAATTTTTTATTAAGGTGTTACACGAATTCTGGACAAAATCTCCTTTTTCCCCTTCCTAATGACGCCTCGGATGTTTTGGGGCTGCCACCGTTGTCCGAGAGGCGGGCACAGAGCGGGTTCGAGCATTCCAGACCCCAAATCCCCTTTCCCACCATCCCGCTGTGCAATCCCTGCCTCCAGTCCAGGAAAGGAGAATCCCACATTTCTCTGAATTTCGGCAAAACAGAAACCCCCGAAGGAGCTGGGAGCGGAGGAGAGAAAAATCCTTAAATCTGAGAGGAGTTGCTGTTTTGGGGGATTTCTGATTTTTTAAGGAATTTGTGCGGCAGAGGAGCGGCCGGGACCAGGTCCAGCTCTGGCTGGGATGCCCTGGGAAGGAATTTGGGATTTCCAGGGGGTGCTGGAAAGCTCTGGAAGGTTTGGAGGGGACAGAATCCTCCCCGAGTCCCCTCTCCCAGTTTGCCCAGTGCTCCCGCTCTGTCCCCACCGGTTTCCCCGCTCTGTCCCCGCCTGTTCAGGGAACAGGAGCAGAGGAAATTTTGGGATTTTTGGGATTTTAGCTGCGGGGAGAAGCGGGACAGCCCCGATCCCTCTCGGGGATGCTCCGCGCTCCGGGGCCGGGCGGGGCCGAATCACGGGGGTGACATCGGGCAGGAAAAAACCCTGAAAATCCCAAATCCAGCCCGGGACGGTCCCGTTTCCCCGAGGGCAGCCGGAGCTGCGGGGGATGCGCGGGGGATGCGCGGAGGGCGCATCGGGATGCCCGAAAATGCCCCAAACAACCGTAAAAAAACCCCAAAAAACAAAAAAAACCCCAAACCAAAAAACCAAACCAAAAACAAACAAACAAAACAAAACAAACCCAACTCCCCCTCAAAAAAAAAAAACAAAAAAACCCCCAAAATCCCCCCAAAAAACGGGGTAAAAAACAGGAGGATAAAGGGAAAAGGGAGGAAAAAGGGGAACCAGAGGGACTGGAGGGTGCGAGGATGCAGCGCTGCCCTCGGGGAACGGGAGCGGCTCCGCGGGGTCCCCCCGGCGCTTCCCCCGCCCGTCCCGCGGGGTCCCGCGGGCACTTACGCGGCCGCGGCTCGTCCTGCGCCGCTCGGGGATCGCCGGGAGCCTCCAGCTTGAGGATGTCCCGCACCGAGAAGGGCGTGGGCAGCATCTCCGGGCACGGGGGGCACCGGGCGCTGCCAGCCCCGCTCCCGGCTCGGGGCTCGGGGGGTCCGCGGGGCTCGGGGGCGCAGGAGGAGCAGGAGAAGGAGCAGGGGGAGCAGGGGCAGTGCCGGGGGTCTCTCGCTGCCACCCGGGGTGTTCCGGCTCCCCATGCGCTGCCCCTGAGCCCGGGCAAGGAGCAGCCCCTTCCCTTCCCTTCCCTTCTCTGCGTGTTTCCAAAACAAGGCAGCCGAGGGAGGGACGGAGGGGGGCAGGGGGTGCCGGGCTCTGGGCTGAGCCGCAATAAAACAAATCGAGTCCATTTGAGCTCCATTAAGGTCACATTAGCGAGCGGCTGCGGCAGATAAGCGCTGATAAGGAGCGCAGACCACCAAGCTCCTGCGGGAGGGGAGGGGACGCTGCCACAGGGACGTGGGACAGCCCCAGCTCCTCCCAGTTTGTCCCAGTTTGTCCCACTGGCAGAGCCTTACCAGGGCATGGACAGGGGTCAGGGTGCCCCCATGGATTGGGGTCTGGTGCCCCGTGGGACAGCGAGGGAGCCCCTCGGGCCGGGGGTGATGCTGCGCCTTATCTGAGCCCAGGGAGCGGCGATTGCAATTAAAATTCCAGCCGGGCTCGGGGCGGGTGTGCGCTGACAGCCCTGACAGAGCCGGGCCGGGCTGGGCCGGTGCCCCCGCCCCAGGGAAAGCGGCCCCGAGGGGAGGGTGGATAAATAAACGGCCCCGAGCAGGCAGGGAAGTGAAGGGGTGCAGCAGGAGGGGAAATAAATCCAGAGGATGGGGGAGAAAAGCGCTCGGAGCCCCCCACGGGTCGGATCTGATCCCTGGGGAACGCCCGGGCCCATTCCCAGCCCTGGGTTTGGCTGCGGGTGCTTTCACATCCCTGCTCATGGGGTCCTGTCTGAGGGATTTCCCGGCCTTTCTGAGATTCCACGATTCCCATTTTCCAGTCTAAAGTGGGAATTTTAGCTGGACACAGCGTGGGAATCACCGAGCTCACCTCCCCAGATTCCCAGGCTCAGGGCTCAGCATCCCCTCAGCATCTCCTGAATCCCTCTGGTGGGGGAAGCCCAGGCCCTGCTCAGTGATTTCTTTCCTCTTACACTCTCCTCTGAGATGCCTTTTCCCTTCCCTTCCCTTCCCTTCCCTTCCTTTCCTTTCCTTTCCTTCCTCCTTTCCTTTCCTTTCCTTTCCTTTCCTTTCCTTTCCTTTCCTTTCCTTTCCTTTCCCTTTCCCTTTCCCTTTCCCTTTCCCTTTCCCCTTTCCCTTTCCCTTTCCCTTTCCCTTTCCCTTTCCCTTTCCCTTTCCCTTTCCCTTTCCCTTTCCCTTTCCCTTTCCCTTTCCCTTTCCCTTTCCCTTTTCCCTTTCCCTTTTCCCTTTCCCTTTCCCTTTCCCTTCCCTTCCCTTCCATTTTTTTTGCCATTTTTTGGTGAATTTTGGCCCATATTTTGCCATTTTTCTGTCATTACACTCGCAGCCCACCCCCAAAATTCCCATTCCCACAGAAGAACGAGGCTGCAGCTCCAGCCCCTCCTCAGGCTGGATCCCCCCCGTGCCAGCCCTGCCTCAGTTTCCCTGCTCCAAACGCCCTCCTCATGCCCCGCCCCGTGTCCCACTCGCCCCCAGCCCTTTCCCGGTGCCCGGGGATCCATGGCCGGCTCTGGCCGCTTTGTTTGGGGCTGCGAGCGGACAGGGCTCGTTTTACACCTCGGCGCCGAGCTGAAATGCTTGGCTGGGATCGAGACGAGCAGGAAGGAATTGGGGGAAGCGGCTTCATCCGCCCCTGCCGGCTCCGGGGTTAATGGGCGGGCGGGCTTTGGCTCTCGGCACCGCCGGGCTGAGGTGGAAAATGGATTTTCAGCCCGGATCGGTGTCCCAGGGTGGCTCTGGGGCCGTGTGGCCGCCCCGTCCCCTCTCCGTGTGCATCCCACAGGGCACACCAGCCCTCCCTGGCTGGCAGGCGGCCTCTGCAGCACCCAGGGGCTTGGGTGAGGCTCCTAAATCACCTCACAGGCCAAAACCTGCGGCTGAGCCTTCCTGGAGCATTTTTGGGGTTTTCCCAGTGGCATCCAGGAGGGATCAGGCCATTCCCAAGGGGCTCAGACCATTCCCAGGGGTATCAGACTCTTTGCAAACGCCATCCAGGGAGGATCAGACCCTTCCCAAGAGGCTTAGACCATTCCCAAGTGCCATCCAGGAGACTCAGGCCACTCCCAAGTGCCATCCAGGGAGGGTCAGACCCTTCTCAGGGCCACCAGACCCTTCCCAAGTGCCATCCAAGAGGGATCAGAACATTCTTAAGTGCCATCCAGGAGGGATCAGACTCTTTTCAGGGGGCTCAGGCCATTCCCAAGTGCCATCCAGGGAGGATCAGACCCTTCCCAAGGGGTTCAGGCCCTTCCCAAGGAGCTCAGGCCATTCCCAGGAGTCTCAGGCTCTTCCCAAGCGCCGTCCAGGAGGGATCAGAACATTCCCAAGGGGCTCAGACCATTCCTAGGGGTCTCAGACTCTTCCCAAGTGCCATCCAGGAGGGATCAGAACATTCCCAAGTACCACCCAGGATGGATCATGCCCTTCCCAAGGGGCTCAGACCATTCCTAGGGGTCTCAGACTCTTCCCAAGTGCCATCCAGGAGGGATCAGACCCTTCCTAGGGGAGATCAAGCCCTTCCCAAGGGGCTCAGGCCATTCCCAAGTGCCATCCAGGAGAGACCAGACCCTTCCCAAGGGGTTCAGGCCCTTCCCAAGCGCCATCCAGGGGGGATCAGAGCCTTCCCAAGGGGCTCAGACCACTCCCAGGAGTCTCAGGCCATTCCCAAGTGCCATCCAGTGCAGTCCAGACCCTTCCCAGGGGGATCAGACCGTTCCCAAGCACCATCCAGGGGGGATCAGACCCTTCCCAAGGGGGATCAGACCCTTCCCAAGCACCATCCAGGGGGGATCAGACCCTTCCCAAGGGGGATCAGACCCTTCCCAAGGGGGATCAGACCCTTCCCAAGTGCTTCCCAAAGCTCTGGGCCGGAGTTTGGGCAGGGATGCCCCCAGGCAGTTCCAGTGAGAGCCTGGCAGGATCCATCTCAGATTCCTGACAGGATCCATCTCAAACTCCTGACAGGATCCATCTCGAATTCCTGACAGGATCCATCTCAAATTCCCGGCAGGATCCATCTCGAATTCCTGACAGGATCCATCTCGAATTCCTGGCAGGATCCATCTCAGATTCCTGACAGGATCCATCTCGAATTCCTGACAGGATCCATCTCAGATTCCTGACAGGATCCATCTCGAATTCCTGGCAGGATCCATCTCAAACTCCTGGCAGGATCCATCTCAGATTCCTGACAGGATCCATCTCGAATTCCCGGCAGGATCCATCTCGAATTCCTGACAGGATCCATCTCAAAATCCTGGCAGGATCCATCTCAAACTCCCGGCAGGATCCATCTCGAATTCCTGACAGGATCCATCTCAAAATCCTGGCAGGATCCATCTCAGATTCCTGACAGGATCCATCTCAAAATCCTGGCAGGATCCATCTCGAACTCCTGGCAGGATCCATCTCAAACTCCTGGCAGGATCCATCTCGAATTCCTGACAGGATCCATCTCAGATTCCTGACAGGATCCATCTCGAATTCCTGACAGGATCCATCTCGAATTCCCGGCAGGATCCATCTCGAATTCCTGACAGGATCCATCTCGAATTCCCGGCAGGATCCACGGCCGGCTCCCCTCCATCCCGGCTCCCTCCGGCGCGGCGCTGATCCGGTTACGGCTCCCCAGGGCCATTACTCCTCTCTCTAACCAGGTTAGGTGAAACAGGGAGAAAACCACTCTGGGGTGGCACCGGAGCGTTTCCATGGCAGCCGCAGCACCGCAGCCCCGGGGTATCGGATTTCGGAGATATCTGGGATGCATCGGGAGCTGCGGGAGCATCCGAAGCGCTGGAAACCCGAACCCGCCTCTCAGAACAACCAACACCCCCCAGAGCTTCAGCCCTGCCGCATTTGGGGGCTGGAGTGGTCAGGAGTGAGGGAAAAATGGGAATGTTGTCGCTGGGAATGTTAGGAATGAATAAATAAAGGAGTAATGAGAAGGCGCACAGGGGACTGTGGGGACCCCCGAGGGGTTTGGGGATGCTCTGGTACAGCTGAAATCCAACTTGAAAAGGATTTTCTGCATCCTCGTCTTCCTCCCAGCTGCTTTCTGTCCTTTTCCATCAGCAAAATAAAAGGAAAAGTGGAGAGGATGGGAGTGAGAAGGAGCTGCAGGGGGATGAGGGGAGGAGATTCCCTCCCCAGGGCTTTCTCATAAACATCAGCGGGGGAAAAAGAAGAAAAAAATTTCCATTTCATAATCCAGGGGATAAAAATAGGAAAGTTTAGTGGATTTTTGTGGGGAACCTGTTCTGTGGGTCAGGGATGGAGCTGGGTGTCAGGACATCCTGATGAGCCCCAAACTGGGCCAGGCTCTCATCTCCTGTCTCCATTTAACCTCTTTTTTCCCCCAATTTTTCCATTTTGAGCACTTGCCCAGTGCTCTCCATCACTGCTCTGTTCCACTGGGAGTTATTCCCACTTTTGAACTTATTATTCCTGCATTTTTTAGGACCTGTTGGAATCAGGGCGATGAAGGGGACACAGGTTTGGTTTCTCAGCTGCTGCTGGGATTTCTGGATTTTGGGATGGGCCCAAAGAGCAGAGCCCTGGCTGGAACCGTGAGCCAGCAGTGCCCTCTGCTTGGCCAGCCGGGATCTGCAGCTTTGCTGCTCCTCCAAATCCCCAAAATCGAGGGTTGGAAAGGGTCCAGGGTTACAGAGCAGCGGGGCAGCGACGGCTGCGAGCGGGAATTGCTGATTTTTGGGGCTTTGCGGGGGTGAAATCCAGCGGGGTTCAGAGTGCTCGGAGTTGTTTTTAACGGGATTTTTTTTGGTGAAGCCTCGCGGATAATTCTGGAGGTGGGAGCGGGGTGAGGGAAGGAAGGAACCGGGGGATGCTGGAGGGGGAGCGGGGAGGCTCCGGGGCTGCGGGGACACCGAGCCGCGGTCAGCAGGTGGCACAAGAGGCGTGGAAAATAAAATAACAAAAAAAAAGAAAAAACCCAACAACAACGAAAAACAGGGATAAAGATCTCTGGGAAAAAAAGCCCAACAAAAAAAAAAAAAAACAAAACAAAAAAAAACCAAAAAAAAAAAAAAACCAAAAAAAAACCCCAAAACCCACACACACACAAAAACAAAAAAAACCCAAACCAAACCAAAACAAAACAAAAAAAAAAAAAAAAACAAAAACCCCCCAAAAAAACAAAAACAAAACAAAACAACAAAAAAAACAAAAACAAAACAAAACAAAAAAAAAACAAAAACAAAAACAAAAACAACCAAACAAAAAAACCCCCCACAAAACCAAAGCCAAAACAAACAAAACAAAACAACAAAACCACCCCCCCAAAAAAAACCAAAAAAAAAAAAACCCAAAAAACCCCACCCCAAAAAACCCCAAACCCACCCAAAAACCCCAAAAAACAAAACAAAAACAAAACACTCCAACAAAACAAATAAAAAACTAAAAAAAAAAACCAAAACACCCAAAAAACTCAAAAAACCCAAGAAACAAAACAAAACAAAACCCCAAAACCAAACAAAACAAAACAAACTCACAAAAACTCCAAACAAAACAAACCCCCCCCCAAAAAAAACCCAAAAACAAAACAAAACCCCAAAACCAACAAAACAAAACAAAACGAACCCACAAAAACCCCAACAATACAAAACAAAAAAAAAGAACACCAATAAAACCAAAAAACCCCCAAAACTCAAAAAAACCCAAACCAAAACCCCAAAAAACCAAACCAAACCAAAACAAAGTAAAACAAAACTAACGCACAAAAAAAAAAACCAAAAAAACCCCAAAAAACCCCCCAAAACCCCAAAACCAAACCAAACCAAAACAAAGTAAAACAAAACAAACCCACAAAAAAACCAACAATACAAAAACAAACAAACAAACAAAAATCCCCAAAACCCCAAAACCAAACCAAACCAAAACCCGAAACCCAAACCAAACAACACAAAACAAACCCACAGAAACTCCAAACAAAACAAACCCCCCCCCCAAAAAGCCCCAAAATCCCCAAAACAAAACAAAACAAAACAAAATGAACCCACAAAAAAACCAACAATACAAAACAAAACAAAAAAAAATTCCAAAAACCCCCAAAACCCAAAAAACAAAACCAAACCCCAAAAACAAAGCAAACAAAATAAACCAGCCAGGATAAAACCCCTGGAGTGTTTCACCCCACGACAGGCGCGGGTCCCTTCCAGCCTCGCCCGCGTCTCTCAGGAATTCCCATCGGGATAACGCCTTGGAACATCCCAAACTCACGGTGGGAAAGACCTTCTGAGAGGGTGAGGCGGGCCTGGGATGGAATTCCCAGAGAATTCCTCCATCCCTGGCAGTGTCCCTGGACAGGGCTCGGAGCCCCTGGGACAGGGGAGGTGGCCCTGGGGCACGGGATGGGCTCTGAGGTCCCTCCCTGTCGGTTTTCGGCTGTTTGGATGGCCTGGAAAGGCCCGGAGTGGCCTTGGGGCAGCCCGCGTATCGAAGGACGAGAAGAGGCTTCAGTTCTTCTTTCGGTTTTTATGTTTATTAATTGTTTATCTAAAAGATGTTCTTTCAGCCCGACAGAGCTCTGCTCAGCAGCCAGCCATGAGCACACTGTGCTGCCCTCCGGACAGACACCTATTTTTATACCCATTGTTACGTGTACAATATTTATCATTTTTTTCCAATACCATTTATTCTTATTGCTGGGTGCACTTTTAGTAATGGCTAATCTAATAGTGCCACCATCACCACAGAAGATGGAGGAGAAGACGAAGAAGAAGAAGGACAGGACACACCCCAATTCCTCCATCTTACTTCTCTAAACCCCCCTGTACAGAAATCCTAAACCCTGTGTCTCACCCTCTAATTAGCTAATCTTTTCGCTATTCACCCCGGTGAAGTCCTCTTATCTTCATACAGGTGTCGTCTCCTGTGTAGGGTCAAAGTCCTGCCACCAGACACTTCTGGAACATTCCAGGACTCCCGGGCCCCCCAAGGGTGGTCTCGGTGGCTCGGCACCTCAGGACTCAGATCCTGAGATCCCACACCTCCCAAGCCCAACTATTCCAGAATTCCACAATTCTGGGATTTCAAAGCCAGGGCAAGAGTGCTGGGATTTGCTTCCAGCTCTGGAGCTCTGGCCACATCTGTTGGGTTTGGGCATTGTTTTGCTTTTGGGTTTCTTTATTTTAACAGATTTATTTAGATTGAGGAAAGATCTCTTGGATTCTGGCCCAAAAATGTAACTGAAAATATCTGGATTAAATAAACTCCTAAACCCAGAATTGCTTCATTTTTGTTTCTCTGATGTCATCCCATGCTGAAATCCCAGGCATGGCCCAGCTTAAATCCAACCCCAGAATTCCCAGGGCAGGGAAATGCCTCAGGAGTTGTGGACTCTCTGTGCCTCTCTTCAAATGCATCTGTGGGCCTGGAGACCTCTGAGACAGCTGAGGTCACCCCAAAAAGCCCAGAAATTGAATAAAAATTAAAAATATATTGAAAAACCCTGGAGAAGCTGGGATATTCCAAAGGCTGCCGAGAGCAAGAGGCTCCTTCAGACCAAAGGGTGAGAGCTGGGTCTGTTCCGGGCTAAAAACTCACCCATGATGGGATGATGGGGCTGAAAATCCTGGAAAACCATGGAGCCAGAGGATGTGGTCCCATCCAACCCAACCCATTCCATGGCTCCATGGTTTCCCAGGATTTCCAGCCCCACCATCCCATCGGTTGGAGGATCTGGATCTTCCAACCCAACCCAACCCAACCATTCCACGGCTCTGTGGTTTTCTGGGATTCCCAGACCCACCATCCCATGGGCTGGAGGATCTGGTCCCATCCAACCCAACCCAACCCAACCCAACCATTCTATGGCTTTGTGGTTTTCCAGGATTTCCAGCCCCATCATCCCATGGGTTGGAGGATCAGGTCCTTTCCAAACCAACCCAATCATCTCATGGCTCCATGGTTTTCTGGGATTTCCAGCCCCATCATGCCATGGATTGGAGGATCTGGAGGATCTGGTCCTTCCCAACTCAACCCATTCCACAGCTCCATGATTTTCCAGGA
Organism: Zonotrichia leucophrys gambelii; assembly: GCF_028769735.1. Lineage (NCBI taxonomy): Eukaryota > Metazoa > Chordata > Aves > Passeriformes > Passerellidae > Zonotrichia > Zonotrichia leucophrys. The sequence continues at coordinate 5,478,835 of NC_088191.1, read as the reverse complement.
TTTCCAGCCCCATCATCCCATCTCCAGTTGGAGGATCTGGATCTTCCAGCACAACCCAACCCAACCCATTCCATGGCTCCATGATTTTCTGGGATTCCCAACCCCATCATCCCATGGGTTGGAGGATCTGGATATTCCAACCCAACCCATTCCATGGCTCTGTGGTTTTCCAGGATTTCCAGCCCCATCCTCCCATGGGTTGGAGCTGAAGGATCTGGTCCTTCCCAACCCAACCCAACCCATTCCATGGCTCTGTGGTTTTCAGGAACTTCCAGCCCCATCATCCCATGGGTTGGAAGATCTGGTCCTTTCCAACCTAATCCAACCCAATTCATGGCTCCGTGATTTTCAGGAATTTCCTACCCCATCATCCCATGTGTTGGAGGATCTGGTCCAACCCAACCCAACCCAATCCAACCATTCCATTGCTCCATGATTTTCAGGAATTCCCAACCCCATCATCCCATTGGTTGGAGGATCTGGATCTTCCAACCAAACCCAACCCAACCCAACCCAACCCATTCCATGGCTCTGTGGTTTTCCAGGATTTCCAGCCCCACCATCCCATGGGTTGGAGGATCTGGATCTTCTAACCCAACCCAACCCAACCCAGCCCAGCCCAACCCAACCCAACCATGGCTCCGTGGTTTTCAGGGATTTCCACACCTGCCGTGCTCTCAATCCCTCAGATTAATTTTTGGCCACTGCTTTCCACTGAAATTGATAAAAATACATCAAAATCTGAGAATCTGAGAATTCCCTGGCCAAATCCTCATCCCTCTGCGTTTCTCCTGCCTTTTCCTCTGCTCCTCACCCATCCAAGCTCTCCCAATGGGAATCACCTCTGGATCCAGGAAATTAGAGCTTTGATTTCTATTTTTAGCAATTCCACTCCTTTTATTTTTTGAACTCCTTCCATATTCTCGCTCGGAATGGCTGAATCACGGCAGCAAAGACAATATTCTTCATTTCTGTGGGAGCTTTTGTTGTCCTTCATTTCTGTGGGAGTTTTTCTTGTCATTCATTTCTGTGGGAGTTTTTTTCCCCCTGCTTTTTTATTTTTCTCACTTCCTGGGAGGCAGGAAGGGAAGTCTGGTCCCAGATTTAATTCCCAGCCCTTTGGAAGTGTTGGGGATCCCACTCCTCCTTCCCTCCCAGAGCTGGCAGGAAGGGTGAGGACTGGGAAAATCTGAATTGGTTTTCCCTTTGTTTCGTCACGAAACTGCAAAAACCCCCATGGACAAGAAAAGAACATCCAGTCAATCCTTTGGATCCTGGCCAAATCAAACTCCTGGGGTTTTTTCCAGGGGAAAATCAAGCAGGATTTTAAAGCTTCCCAAGCTCTCCGTCACCACCGAGCCCAGATTTCCTTTTCCAGGACTCTTTTCTTCGTCACTGAGCTGAAATTTCCTTTTCCAGGACTTTTGTCTTGGTTATCAAACATAAATTTCCTTGTCCAGGCTTTTTTCTTTGTCACCGAGCCAAAATTTCCTTTTCCAGGATGCCTTTCTTCACCATCCAGCGTAAATTTCCTTTTCTAGCTCAATTTTCTTCATCACTGAGCCAAAATTTCCTTTTCCAGGATGATTTTCCTCCCCACAGAGCCCAGGTTGATCTGACCCCTCTGCTCCCACTCTTTTTTTTGGGAATTCAGTTCCCTCCATTACCAGCACCGACCTAAATGTGTCCATTTTATTCCCAAGTCTTAAAAAGTCATCAAAATTCTGGAATATTGTCAAGGTTGGGAGCTCCAGGTGGAAGTGTCTGAGGGAATTTCCAATGGTGCCAATAATGTCAATAATTATAATAATGAAATATAAATATTAATTATAATTAATTTTAATAGTTTAATATTTAATACTGAATATTTAAATACTTATTTTATTAATCTTAATAATTTAATTAATTTTATTATTAATGATGCAATTATAATGATTATTATAATTATAAATAAAATTATTATTGATTAAAATAATAATGATAATGCAGCAACACTAATAGTGCAGGGAGTGGCATGGGTTCAGCTTTAAGGTCCTTCCAATGCAAAACTTTCCATGATTTTAGGGCAAGAAATCTTGTAATAATCCTCTTCTATTCCCAATATTTATTCTTACACTCTCATGCAATGGTAAAATGATTTTTTAAACTTTGCAGCAGCTTTTGGAGCAGAGTTGGAATTAAGATCTCACTTTTCCTCTGCTGATTATTAAATGTATTTTGATCTTCCAGTGGAAATCTGAGATTTCCTGACTGGATAAAACGCACATGGAATTCCAGAATCCAGGTGTTTTATTTCCCTGCAGGGGCATTGCAGCTGCATTCATTAAAAAATGCTTCTGCCTTAATAAGTTGGGTGAAAAAAAAGCAATTACTATGCCAGGCCATGAACAGCCAGAGGAGAGCTCTGATGCTCAATCCAAGGAAAAAAAATTAAATTATATTATATTATATTTATATTTATTTTTAAATTTATAAAAGAATTATAAATTATTTTATAAATTTTGTATTTTATAAATTTATTTTATACAAATAAAAATTTTTATCCTGCTACCATCAACAGCCCAATAAAGACTCAGACACCAAAACCCTTTAAATTTGACTTTTTTATTTCATTGCAGAAGAAAATCCAACGTAGGCCTCATTATGTTATGCATCTTTAATTATAAAAATAAGCAAAGAAAATAACTTGCCTCTCTCTCCTCGCTATGATATGTTTCAAATAACCTTTATATGAACACACGGAGCTTTACAAATGTCATGGAAACAATAAATAAGGACATATACCAGATATGCTCACTGTTTATTCCAGTACTCAGCAAAAAAACCCAAAACCCAAAACCCCCCCAAAACCCCCAAACTCTCTCCCTTTTCCCTTTTCCAGGTCTCTTTAAATTATAAATACAAATAATGCAAATTCCGAATGGCACAAAAACGTCTAAAGTGCAAACAGACACGAGACTCATGCAAACCTTCCCAGAGAAGCCCCTCCCTGCCCCGAGAGAAAAAAATCCTTTTGTGACACCAAAAACACGAAGCAGAGATGAACTCCAGGGTGAAATTGCTGGACTTGGTCGTGGGGACCATTCCCCACCCCAAGGGAGCTCTCACCCCCAATCCAAACCTTCCCCTCATTCCTGAGGGATGGGCAGAGCTCCCAAATCCCCTCAGGAGAGATCCCAAATTTCCCTCCTGAGGGATGGGCAGAGCTCCCAAATCCCCTCAGGAGAGATCCCAAATTTCCCTCCTGAGGGATGGGCAGAGCTCCCAAATCCCCTCAGGAGAGATCCCAAATTTCCCTCCTGAGGGATGGGCAGAGCTCCCAAATCCCCTCAGGAGAGATCCCAAATTTCCCTCCTGAGGGATGGGCAGAGCTCCCAAATCCCCTCAGGAGAGATTCCAAATTTCCCTCCTGAGGGATGGGGAGTGCTCAGCTCACGTGAGGGATCCCAAATTCCTCCCTGCTCCAGCACAGGGACAAAAGTGGCCTCAAAGCAGCTCAAAAATTGGGAATTGTGGTTTTTTGGGACAGGGGGAGCTCCCTGGGGTTTTCCAGGGATGATCCCCTGGGCCACCACAGCAAACCCCACCAGGGGCAATCATCTCCCCGCTCCTCTTCCCAGCCACATTCAGCAAAGTTGGAATCGCTGCTGGAAAGGGAAATTTCATCATGGCACCCCAAAACCAGATGGGACTGGGAGGCCCAAGGCTCCTCCCCAGCCCCAACTCTGCTCCAGGCGCCTTTTTGGGGTTGCAGAGCAATGGGTGGGTGGAGAAGCCACTTTCCATATCCCTGCCCAGGTGTCCTTGGAAAGCTCCTGGGAGCTTTGGGGTCCCACTGTGGGAGCTCTGGGGCTCTCCCAGGTGGGGCTGGAGCACTGCCCCGAGGCAGGGAAAGACTTTTTGTGACCAATTCCCAAAAAAAGCACGGACTGGAGGCACAAACCCCAGCAAATTCCCTGGCTCCCAACAGCTGCAGGGTGGGCAGTCAGGGATGCGCTCCTGGGATCAATTCCTAAATATAATCCCAGTTTTAGGGTTGGGATATTCCAGAAGCTTTTGGTTTTCACCTCTCAGAACTTCTTTGTGTGGCCTCTCAATCCCTGCCTGATTCAGGAACTTTGCATCTTCCTTGCCCTGCACGGCTCTGTTCAGAGTATCCCAAAAAAATTACAAATTCCAACCCTCCACCAATATCAGCAAATTTTTTTTTGCTGCTTCCAATTCTCTGCCAGCACTTCTACATTTCGTGAAGGCAGCGACATCTGAAACGCTGCCACTGCATCTGGTTTTGATATTTTAGCAGCAAGTTCTGGTTTAAAGGCTTTGTGGTTTCCCAAACAACACAAAAAACAAAATAATATTGCTTCAGGTTTCCAGAAGAAAAAAAGAGATCCCTCCTTGATCAGCTCTCCAACGCTCTGAGGCAGAGTCTCCCACGCTGCAGGGACTCCGAGGCATGGGTTGGCCTGGTGGATCCCACACCACAAACGGCATTGGGTACACCCCACATCTTCAAGGACATTTAACGGGTCCCACACCAGCAAAGGGCCTCTGGTGGATCCCACAGCACAAAGGACATTTGGTGGATCCCAGTCCACAAAGGGCCTTTGGTGGGTCCCACACCACAGAGGGAATTGGGTGTATCCGAATCCACAAAGGACCTTTGGTGGATCCCAATCCACAAAGGGCATTGGGTTGATCCCGATCCACAAAGGGCCTTTGGTGGGTCCCACACCACAAAGGGAATTGGATGGATCCGAATCCACAAAAGGCCTTTGGTGGATCCCAATCGACAAAGGGCCTTTGGTGGATCCCACACCACAAAGGACCTTTGGCTGATCCCAGTCCACAAAGGGCATTGGTGATCTCACACCACAGAGGATGTGATCCGAACCAAAGGCTTGGTGGATCCACACAAGGACTTGGTGATCCCAGCCCACAAAGGGCATTGGGTGGGTCCCAGTCCACACAGGACACTTGGTGGATCCCACACCACAAAGGGCCTCTGCCTCTGATCCCACCACAAAGGACATTGGATGGATCCAAAGGACATTTTTGGGCTCCCCAGGGCCTGGCTGTGCCGTGGAGCAGCTTTGGGGTCTCCAGCTCTGCTCCTCTTCCCAGAGCCCGCTGAGGAGGAGGAGGAGGGTGGAGGAAGGGCAGCTCCCAGAGCATTCATTGCGTCCTCAGCTCTCCTGCTGGAGCTTCAGAGAGTTATGGATTTTCCCTGCCTTGCCCCAGAAATCCTGAGGGAAATTTTACCCCGTGAGATTCCCAAAGGATCTGACAATTCCAGAATTCCCAGCAGCTCTGCCCTGGCTCTAAGTGCATTTCCTGGCAGCCCAGTGGGGACAGGACTGACCAGCCTGAACTTGGGTTTTTAATGGATTTTGCCTCAATTTCAGCTCTGAAAGGCTGTTCCTGGTCCTGTGATTCCCATCCTGAACCTTTTCCCCTCTTCCTTTCTTAAAAGGCCACAGAGTGGAATGTGAATTCCTGACTATGACAGAGGTGCTGCTTCCAGGAAAAAGAAAGCAATAATAACAATAATAATAATAATAATAATAATAATAACAACAACAATAACAATAATAATAAAAGAAAGAGCTGACTTATAAAACTCAGTTTAGGCAATAAAGTTATTCTGTTCTGCTCCTTTGAAGCAGACTCTGGTGGAATTTATGTACAGTACAGACAGATTTTAGCACTATTTATACCACAGTTAGAGCAAGGCCTTTAATACTCTAATCTTAAGACAGGCTTTGTTTCTGTTAGGCTTGGTTTAAAGCTTCAGGCAGTTAAATACAGTACAGAGATGTGAGCTTTGAAATACAACACACGATTATGGGACCTCCTGACCAGCTGCGGCCACAGCCTCTTTCCATGGTGGAACACGTCCCTCTCCTGCTTTTGGGCTTTGTGGGGTGGTTTGAGCTCATTTTGCACCGTGGTGCCAGCTCCAGGTGATTAAACCATGCAGAGAGTTTGGTAAATCCCAACTTAAACGTGTTCACAGCACTCTGCTGGAAGGATCAGGGCTGAGGGTGACACTGCAGGACCAGGAACGTGACATCCATGCTCGTCCATGGCCAGCACAGATTCATGACATGAATCCCACGGATGTTTTTAGGATCTGTGAGAGTTTTTAGGATCTGTGAGAGTTTTTAGTGCATTTTTCATCACCTGCAGGAGAGGAGCGGCTCCTCCCCTCAGTGCTGAACCTCCAGGCCTGGCTGGTGTCGCCACAACAGCTTGGGACAAACTCAGCCTCCAAACCTTGGGAGTTTGGTGCCTGAAGGCCCAACCACTGTAGGGATCTACTAAAGACTAAGATTTTTTGGGATAACAGATTTTTGTGTGGGGAAGAGAAGAGACAGAGCCGTCTGGCTGGCGGGAAAGCCGCGACACCGAACACAGACCCATGCAGAAGTGTTGTTGGAGAGGAACAGAGAAGATGAACAAACTAAACGAGCCCTAAGGAACTAAACCCAGCTCCTGGGGGTCACAACACCTACAGTCCGCTGGCTTTGGGTGTAGCACTCCTAGAGCAGAGCCCTCAGCTTTGGTCGTGCTCGGCCTGCCCGGCCCGGTCAGGCGCGCTCGGCGGAGCCGCGCTTGGCGTGGGCGGCTGTGGAGCCCTCACCTCGCAGGTTCCTGAGCAGCAGCTTCAGCTTCTGGGGCTCCGAGAGCCTCCTGCGCAGCAGCTCGGCGCGGGGGTGGCCCTGGGCGCAGTGGTCGCTCTGCAGCAGGTGGAACAGGCTGGCCATGTTGGGGCCCAGCTTCTCCATCAGGCTCTCCTTGATGGTGCTCACCGTGTCCTCGTCGCACTCCAGCAGGCTCCGAACCAGCTTGTTGTAATACCTGCAGGACAAGGACCTGGTTAGACCACGGTGCCGCCCTGTAGCAGGCTCTGGGCTTGCTAGGGCCCCATGGACAGCTGAGGCTTAAAGATAGGAAATGCCAAGTCATGGTGAAAAGTGCAGCCATGATGTTTTCTCAAAAATCCTTTCATTAGGATTTTTTCTCCTGAGAAGCTGAGAGACCTCAGGAACAAAATGTAAACAATGGTTATCTGCTGCTGTGGAATGCAACAGGTGCATCTGGGATTGGTCTCATGATGTTGTTTCTAATTATTGGCCAATCACAGTCAGCTGGCTCAGACTCTCTGTCCCAGCCACAAACCTTTGTTATCATTCTTTCTTTTCTATTCTTAGCTGGCCTTCTGATGAAATCCTTTCTTCTATTCTTTTAGTATACTTTTAATATAATATATATCATAAAATAATAAATCAAGCCTTCTGAAACATGGAGTCAGATCCTCATCACAAAATAGCAAGAAGCTCCTCTCTTCCACCTTTCAGACCCCTGCTTATCTCTGTGTAACCCCACAGGTCACTTTCCCTTAACGCCTGCTATTGGACAATTCTGGATCCCCATATATCTTATATAAAGGGTTATTTTAGCCCATTCTGGTCAGAAGAGCTGTCCCTGGAACCCTTCACAGATCCCCAGTGAAGACATTGCTGTGGAACTCCAGCTGCCTTCTCCTCTCTCACGTCTGCCTTCTCTGCCTGCATCGATGCCTTAGCAAGCAAAGAGCTGAAATCATGAGAGAGCTGATAAATCCCTAAAGAGCTGATATCCCTTAAGCTTTCTGAGGTTGCCTGTGGCTAAGAGCAGCCTGGGCACTCAGACACTCTGTCCCCAAAAGAGGACTGAGCTATCCAGTACTGCCTGCTTGGGGGCAAACCAGCCCAGCAGGAAATTGGGGTATCACCCAGCCAGGTGACAAAACTGCAAAAATCAGGGTTTTTAACCCAGCCAGAGCGTGTTTGGAGCAGATTTCTGACGGTGTTGTCACACAATTTTTAAGGTTGGGAAAGGACCATGGAGATCCATTTCTTATTACAGAAAACTCTCTTGTACACAGAGATAATTTTTTTCTTGTCTATCCAGAAAATGGCAACATTGTGAAGGCAAAATTATACTGGGGGGAGTAAAGATGAAACTTGTGTAGCAAATTTGGGGGGGAAATTGGAACCTTTGAAAGAGGATTTCTGGGAGAGGAGCAGGCAGCTCTGTGGAGGCCCAGGTTAAACTGACGGGCTGGGCAGCTCAGCAGGCCTCAGAGGGGGACATGGGGACATTTGGGCAGTGCTGGCCACGCTCCTCTGAGAGGACCCAGCCCTGGAGCCTCTCCTGAGGCCCAGCAGCTCCTCCCCAGCCCTGCAGAGGATGTTGTGACACGCTGAGGAACAAAAGCAGCAGGATTTCCCAGCTCCGAGGTGAGGCTGAGGGCTCCCAGAACACCCACTCCACACCCTGGGCATGGAGGTGCTGTGCCCCTGGCACAGGGGAGGAACACCATGGCCAAAATCCTGATTTAATTGCCCCAAACCAGCAGCTCTGGGAGGTGAGGGGTGGGCAGGGTGGGTTTGGAGGGATCCTGGTGGATTAGGAAGGTAAAACAAGGAGCTGAGAGGTTAGGAATGAGTTAAAGGGTGTGATTTAAGGAATGGGTTAAAGGGTGTGATTTAAGGAATGGGTTAAAGGCTGGGATTTAAGGAATGAGTTAAAGGGTGTGATTTAAGGAATGGGTTAAAGGGTGTGATTTAAGGAATGAGTTAAAGGCTGGGATTTAAGGAATGGGTTAAAGGCTGTGATTTAAGGAATGGGTTAAAGGCTGTGATTTACTCTCTGCTCAACACCAGAGTTCCTGGAGCTTTGGGAAGGAAAATAATTGATGTTGGCAACAACAGATCCTGCCGGGATCCCAGCCTGGCCTGGCCTCTGAGCCACGACTGCTCCATCCCTGTGGCACCATTCCCTCTGTCCCTCCTGTCCCTCTCCCTGCACAGCCCTTACAAGGACCAGGAGGGGGAGAAGCAGCCCAGCCCAAGCCTGGCAGATCCCTGGGGACAGATCTTTAGCACTCACAATCCACTGTCACTTCCAGCCCCTTTGTCCCTCCTGTGCCTTTCCCTTACAAGGGCCAGAGGGAGAAGCAGCCCAGCCCAAGCCTGGCAGATCCCTGGGTTCCCTGGGGACAGATCCTTGGGACAATCCATGGTCACTTCCAGCCCAAGTGAGGCTTCCCCTGCCTCCTCTCCAGCTGCATCTTCCCCTCCCAGCAGCCCTGGGCACAAATTCCTTGTCCAAGGAGCAGCCAGGTGTGGTGGCAGCTCCTGAGAGAGAGAACCTAAATAAATTTTCCCAGAATCAGCCTGAGAAGCTTTGAGGAGCTGTAGATAAACAGTGATATCCAATAATTAAAAACAACCTGTAGGTGTTGTTTCTCTAGTATCTGTTTTCTTGTTATTCTCATAAGATTGTTCATAAATGGGTGCATGATCATTTATATGTTATAAACATAAGATTGCTCATAAATGGGTGTATAACTATTTATATTTTATGTTATTACCCATTTATAGCAATCATAAGATTGTCATAAATGGTTTATAAATGGTTAATTAGATGATGGTGTTTTAATTAAAGGACCAATCAGGTCCACCTGTAGCAAACTAGGGTATAAAAAGCAATGGGTTACTCAATAAATTGAATTAGGTTTCTATGAATGTCTTGGGAGTCCAGGTCACTAAATTGAATTAATTTTCTGTGAATGCCTTGGGAGTCCAGGTCCCTTTTTCCCCAGGCCTGACTCGCACACTGACAGCACAGGGGTGCTGCTGTGCATTCCCAGCCCTGCTGAGAATTCCCCCCAGGAATGTTCCCCCAGGATTCGGGCTGGGACAGCGCCTGGCACCCCCCTGTGCCAGGGAACATCTTCCCAGGGAGACAGAGCTGGGAAAAAGGGCAGCAGGCCCACACTCGCTGGGATTTCTGCCTGAAAGGAACTTATTTTAAGCACTTTAAGGTCACGCTGACATTTTTCCACAGGAGCAGAGAGGAGAACAACCTGCAGGTGGAGGAGGGGAAGGAAGAGGGAAATGAGAGTTCCCATTGAAAATCCTTTCCCAACTCTCAGCCCTGGGGAGGTCAGGTGAGGTCAGAGCTGCACAAAGGGATCGGGCTCTGGCTCGCTCTGAGCAGGGCTGGGAGGGTCTGGAGTGGAGATGAGCAAAGCTGAGCCAGCCACAAACCCGGCTTAAACCGGGGCCAGACACAGAGCCCATCCAGCCCCGTGGTTTCCACACCGGGACACCTTCCAGGGCTGGGCTGTGAGCAGAGATTCCCCTGCCCCGGCTGGGATGGCAGGAGGATGCAATGACCTTTAAGGACTTCCCCTGGGGCCGGGCCAAGTGGCACATTCTGATCCCGGGCTGGGAAAGCAGGATGCTCCCGAGCGCTCAGCCTCACCTCGGAGCTGGGAAATCCTGCTGCTTTTGTTCCTCAGCGTGTCACAATATCCTCTGCAGGGCTGGGGAGGAGCTGCTGGGCCTCGGGAGAGGCTCCAGGGCTGGGTCCTCTCAGAGGCCAGCGCTGCCCAAGTGTCCCCATGTCCCCTTCCAAAGCAGGACATGGAAAGAAAAGGTTTTTTTTCTTTGTGATCTGTCCAGTCCATCAGTTTAACCTGGGCCTCCACAGAGCTGCCTGCTCCTCTCCCAGTCCTCCAAAATCCTCTTTCAAAGGTTCCAATTTCCCCCCCAAATTTGCTACACAAGTTTCATCTTTACTCCCCCAGTATAATTTTGCCTTCCCAATTTTGCCATTTTCTGGACAGAGAAGAAAAAATTATATCTCCATCTACAAGAGTTTTCTGTAATAAAAAATGCATCTCCAAGATCTTTGTGGGTCCCTCCCAGCTCTGGATAATCTGGAATTCTCTGAATAAATTTATGCTGCTTGATGCAATATAAAATGTATAAATCACCTGCACACCTGTCCTGGGACAGGTCTGGAGGTTTGGGCTGCTCCTGGACCCAGCCAAGGCCACCCCAGAGGAGCTGAGGACAGGACCCAGTGCTCTGTTTGCACTCCAGTTCTGGGGTTATTTACTCCAACCTCTCCAAAAGGTCCCTTTTATCCCAATCACAAGACTCAGCACTGATTGTTCCAGGACTGGGAGCAAGAAATCCCTGCCCTGCAGCGTGACTGCAGCAGCCCTGAGGCTCCCTGTGTCCCTTGTCCTTGGAGGATGGGGACAGGGCAGGGCTGCCCAGGGGAAGGTGCCAGGTGTGACATTGCCATCCCTGTGGGCAGCAGGGACAGGGGACAGGTAAATCCTGCTCAGGGGAAGGTGCCAGGTGTGACATTGCCATCCCTGCAGGGACAGGGGACAGGTAAATCCTGCTCAGGGGAAGGTGCCAGGTGTGACATTGCCATCCCTGTGGGCAGCAGGGACAGGGGACAGGGCAGGGCTGCCCAGGGCAGGGTGCCAGGTGTGACATTGCCATCCCTGTGGGCAGCAGGGACAGGGGACAGGGCAGGGCTGCCCAGGGGAAGGTGCCAGCTGTGACATTGCCATCCCTGTGGGCAGCAGGGACAGGGGACAGGTAAATCCTGCTCAGGGGAAGGTGCCAGGTGTGACATTGGCATCCCTGCAGGGACAGGGGACAGGGCAGGGCTGCCCAGGGGAAGGTGCCAGGTGTGACATTGCCATCCCTGTGGGCAGCAGGGACAGGGGACAGGTAAATCCTGCTCAGGGGAGGGTGCCAGGTGTGACATTGGCATCCCTGTGGGCAGCAGGGACAGGGGACAGGGCAGGGCTGCCCAGGGGAAGGTGCCAGGTGTGACATTGCCATCCCTGCAGGGACAGGGGACAGAGGACAGGGCAATCCTGCTCAGGGGGAAGGTGCCAGACACCAGCTGTGACATTGCCATCCCTGTGGGCAGCAGGGACAGGGGACAGGTAAATCCTGCTCAGGGGAAGGTGCCAGCTGTGACATTGCCATCCCTGTGGGCAGCAGGGACAGGGGACAGGTAAATCCTGCCCAGGGGAAGGTGCCAGGTGTGACATTGCCATCCCTGCAGGGACAGGGGACAGGGACAGGGCAGTGCTGCTCAGGGCAGGGTGCCAGGCACCAGTGTGACATTCCCACAGGGACAGGGGACAGCCCCATGGCATCACAGGCTGTCCCCAGGTTTGACAATGCCACTGCCCCCATGAAAATCTGTTCTCCCTGGTGTCTGCTGTGAGATGTGACCAGACATGGAGCAAAGCAGGAGCTCTGACCTCCTCAAGCCAGCAGAACCAAGAGAAAGTTCCCCTGGGAGTTCTCTGCTTTTAACCCCTCTGTTCTCAGAGGTGAATCCGTGGCCTCAATATTCCAATTTCAGCACTGATTGGTTTGACCACAAACTCCAAAAAAAACCTCATTTCCTTTTCAAACCAGGACACCAGAGATGAGGAACAGGGATTGGCACAGGGGGGTTATACAGGACCAGGGGTGCTGGCTCCTTGTGATGTTCCATTTTAGTTAAATGCTGTGCTCTGTCTCACCCCTCGTTATTCCAAGCCCGTGATCCTCCCCTGAAGGATCATGGATCTGAAATCCCACTGGCCCAAGATTTATTCTGAGCCCAGTTTGAATCTCCCTGTTAAGCTGTGAGGGGGAAATCACAGATTCTCTCTTGGCACTTATTTCTCTTAATCTTTTCTTTCTAACAAAAATGGGTGAATTGTGGTGTTACACATTAGTTAAATGGTTTGCTCTGTCTCACTCCTCAAAAATGTAGGGTTTAATCCAAGCCTGATTCTCCCCTGGAATATCATGGATCTGAAATCCCATTGGCCACAGTCTTATTCTGCACCCACTTTGAATCTCCCTGTTAAGCTGTGAGAGGGAAATCACGGATTCTCTCTTGGCCCTTATTTCTCTTAATCTTTTCTTTCTAACAAAAAAAGGGTGAATTGTGGTGTCACATTTCAGTTAAATGGTGTGCTCTGTCTCACCCCTTGAATATGTACGGTTTAATCCAAGCCTGATCCTTCCCTGGAATATCATGGAATATCTGAAATCCCTCTGGCCCAAGGCTTATTTGCACCCACTTTGAATCTCCCTGTTAAACTGTGGGGGGAGACCAGAGATTGCTCTTGGCCCTTCTCTCCCTGGGCTCTCCCTCTGTTTCTCCCTCAGAAACCATGCTTCTCCAGGGGGTGGGACCCCCAGTAATTAGCACCCTCATTAATTAGCACCCTCAGAAGCCGTGTGGAGTCTCCTTGCCCGCCCGCTGCTACCAGCGAACATCCAGCTTAGGGGACCCCCGGGGATCACAAATGAGCAGCAACAGCTCCTTTAATTTTTCTTGGGTTTTGCAGCAGCGTGGTGACCTGGAGGACAAGGATCCTGGAGGACAAGGATCCTGGAGGACAAGGATCCTGGAGGACAAGGATCCCGGAGGACAAGGATCCCGGAGGACAAGGATCCCGGAGGACAAGGATCCCGGAGGACAAGGGTCCTGAAGGACAAGGGTCCTGGAGGACAAGGATCCCGGAGGACAAGGATCCCGGAGGACAAGGATTCCTGGAGGACAAGGATTCCTGGAGGACAAGGATCCTGAAGGACAAGGATCCCGAAGGACAAGGATCCTGAAGGACAAGGATCCTGGAGGACAAGGATCCTGGAGGACAAGGATCCTGAAGGACAAGGATCCCGGAGGACAAGGATCCCGGAGGACAAGGATCCTGGAGGACAAGGGTCCTGGAGGACAAGGATTCCTGGAGGACAAGGATTCCTGGAGGACAAGGGTCCTGGAGGACAAGGGTCCTGGAGGACAAGGATCCTGAAGGACAAGGATCCTGAAGGACAAGGGTCCCGGAGGACAAGGATCCTGGAGGACAAGGATCCCGGAGGACAAGGGTCCTGGAGGACAAGGATCCTGGAGGACAAGGATTCCTGAAGGACAAGGATCCTGGAGGACAAGGATCCTGAAGGACAAGGATCCTGAAGGACAAGGATCCTGAAGGACAAGGATCCCGGAGGACAAGGATTCCTGGAGGACAAGGATCCCGGAGGACAAGGATCCTGGAGGACAAGGATCCTGGAGGACAAGGATCCTGGAGGACAAGGGTCCTGAAGGACAAGGGTCCTGAAGGACAAGGATTCCTGGAGGACAAGGATTCCTGGAGGACAAGGATCCTGAAGGACAAGGATTCATTTCCCAGTGCCCTATGAGCCCCAGGGAGGGGATGGCTGTGAACACCTTTAAGTTGGGGTTCACCAAACTCGCTGCATGGCTCAGTCACCTGGAGCTGGCACCACGGTGCAAAAGGAGCTCAAACCTCTCCACTGACCCCAAAATCAGGAGAGGGATGTGTGCCACCATGGAAAGAGGCTGTGGCTGGAGCTGGGTATGAGATCCCATAATCAGGAGAAGGGAATGGTGACAAAGGATGGGGAAGGCCAGGCTGGACAGGGCTTGGAGCAATCGGGGACAGGGGAAAGTGTCCCTGTGCTTGGAGGGGTGGGATGGGATGGGATGGGATGGGATGGGATGGGGTTTAGGGTCCCTTCCCACCCAAACCATTCCATGGTTCCCTGAGCAGCTCAATGTGCCAGGCATGCCAAATGAATCAACCCAATTGGGATCATTGACCATTACAGGGCGCCCAAACAAAAAAAATTAACATTTAAACAAGCTCCAGGCTTTGGAGTAAGGGATGTCTGGATCATTTTATGGTTCTCCTCTGGAAATTCTTTTAAATGTATTTCCCAAAAGGAGAAATAAATGGATTCCCAAAAGGAGAAATAAATGTCTTTGCCCAGAAAGGGAATTTTGTGTATTTCCCAAAATGTAAAACAAGCAAAAAGGGAAATAAATATGTTTTCAAAAAGGGAAATAAATTTATTTGCCCAAAAAGGGAAATACGTGTATTTCCCAAAATGAAAATCAAGTGTGTTTTCTCAAAAAGGAAAAGAAAGGAATTTTCTCAAAAAGTGAAATAAATATACTTTCTCAGAATGGGAAATAAAGGTATTTGCCCAGAAAGGGAAATGCGTGAATTTCTCAAAATGGAAAACAAGTGTATTTTCTCAAAAAGGAAAATAAATTAATTTCCCAAAAGGGAAATAAATGTATTTCCCAAAAAGAAAAATAAAAGAATTTTCTCAAAATGGGAAATAAATGTATTTTCCCAGAATGGGAAATAAATATTTTTTTCCCAGAAAGGGAAATGCGTGTATTTCCCAAAATGAACAAGTATATTTTCCCAAAAAGGAAAATAAAGGCATTTTCCCAAAAAGGGGAAATAAAGTGATTTTCCCCAAAAATGGAAACAAGTGTATTTTCCACAGAATGGAAAAAATTTTTTCCAAAAGGGAAATGATGTATTTCCCAAAATGAAGAACAAGTGTATTTTCCCAAAAAGGAAAATAAAGGATTTTCCCCAAAAATGGAAATAAATATTTTTCCCAGAAAGGGAAATGCGTGTATTTCCCAAAATGAACAACAAGTGTATTTTCCCAAAAAGGGAAACAAATGTATTTCCCAAAAAGGAAAATAAAGGCATTTTCCCATAAAGGGAAATAAATATATTTCCCAAAATGAACAAGTGCATTTTCTCATAAAGGAAAATGAATGAATTTTCCCAGAAAGGGAAGTAAATGTATTTTCCCAGAATGGGAAATAATTGTATTTGCCCAGAAAGGGACAGACATGTATTTCCCAAAATGAAAAAGTGTATTTCCCCAAAAAGGGAAATAAATGTGCTTCCCAAAAAGGAAAATAAAGGAATTTTCCCAAAAGGGGAAATAAATGTATTTTCCCTGAAAGGGAAATACGTGTATTTCCCAAAATGAGCAACAAGTGTGTTTTTCCACAAAGGAAAACAAGGAATTTTCCCAAAAGGGGAAATAAATGTATTTCCCAAAATGAATGACAAGTGCATTTTCTCATAAAGGAAAAGAAATGAATTTTCCCAGAAAGGGAAATAAATGTATTTGCCCAGAAAGGGACAGACATGTATTTCCCAAAATGAAAAAGTGTATTTTCCCAAAAGGGGAAATAAATGTATTTTCCCTGATAGGGAAATGTGTACATTTCCCAAAATGAGCAACAAGTGTGTTTTTCCACAAAGGAAAACAAAGAATTTTCCCAAAAGGGAAATAAATGCATTTCCCAGAATGGACAACAAATGTGTTTTCCCAAAGAGGAAAAGAAATATATTTTCCCCAGAAGGGAAATGTATTTTCCCCAGAAGGGAAATGTATTTTCCCCAGAAGGGGAAATAAATGTATTTTCCCTGATAGGGAAATGTGTACATTTCCCAAAATGAGCAACAAGTGTGTTTTTCCACAAAGGAAAACAAGGAATTTTCCCAAAAGGGGAAATAAATGCATTTCCCAGAATGGACAACAAATGTGTTTTCCCAAAGAGGAAAAGAAATGTATTTTCCCCAAAAGGGAAAAAAAATGCATTTCCCAACAAGTGTGTTTTTCCACAAAGGTAAACAAGGAATTTTCCCAAAAGGGAAATAAATGCATTTCCCAGAATGAACAACAAATGTGTTTTCCCAAAGAGGAAAAGAAATGTATTTTCCCCAGAAGGGAAATGTATTTTCCCCAAAAGGGGAAATAAATGTATTTCCCAGAATGAACAACAAATGTGTTTTCCCAAAGAGGAAAAGAAATGTATTTTCCCCAAAAGGGAAATAAATGCATTTCCCAGAATGAACAACAAATGTGTTTTCCCAGAGAGGAAAAGAAATGTATTTTCCCCAGAAGGGAAATGTATTTTCCCCAAAAGGGTAAATACATTTATTTCCCCAAAAGAGCAAGGAGAGCGCTGCTGCAGCAGAGCAGGGCGTGCAGGGGCTGGGGGCTTTCCCGGGTGGGACGCCCCAGGCCCTGCTCAGGTTTATCCCCCGTTCCCGTGGTTCCTGCCCCTCTCCTCCCCTCCACAGCCCAGGATTTCCCGCTCCGTACCGGTTGGAGAAGTGGTTTGGGAGCTGCACCACCTCGGTGATGGCCTCGGGGTTGCGGCGGGCGATGCCGCACAGGTCCAGCTTGCTGTAGCACTCCTCCTGCACCTCCGAGATCATCCTCTGGAACGTGGAGCACCTGCGGATGGCCAGGAACACCTTGGAGGTCACCCCGTTGGCGATGCACTTCAGGCTCTCCTTCACGAACGCTTTTCCCTGCACACGGAAGGAAAACCAACTTCAGCTGAATCCCAGGGAACCTGGAATGAATTCCAGGGATAAAAACGAGAGCAGGGTCCTGGTACTAAAGTGATTTCAGCTTTTATTATGAAAAAGGAAAGGCCTGAAGCAAGAGGGCCTGTGGGAATGGGGATGGGGCTGGGAATGGGGATGGGAATGGGGAATGGGAATGGGGATGGGAATGGGAGTGGGAATGGGAATGGGAATGGGAAGGGGAATGGGGATGGGGTTGGGAAAGGGAATGAGAAGAGGAATGGGAATGGGGTTAGGAATGGGAATGGGGATGGGAATTGGATGAGAAAGGGAATGGGAATGGGGTTGGGAATGGGAATGGGAATTGGATGAGAAAGGGAATGGGAATGGGGTTGGGAATGGGAATGGGGATGGGGATGGGAATGGAGCTGGGAATGAGAAGGGGAATGGGAATGGGGATGGGAATGGGAATGGAGCTGGGAATGGGGATGGGACTGGGAATGGGGCAGGGGATGAGAATTGGGCAGGGAATGGGGCTGGGAATGGGAATGAGAAGGGGAATGGGGCAGAGGATGGGGCAGGAAATGGAGCAGGAGCATTCCCGTCAAGGATGCTGCTGCTCCTTGAGCAGCTCCAGATGGAGCAGCACAATTCAGCGGGTCAGAAACCCCTTTTTATCCTGTTTTTTGTCCCTTTGGATTGGTTTCTGTTTGGATCCTTCATTTACATGAAGGTTTCAGTCCTCAATTGGCCACTGCAGCTCTGTCCAGGCTGGCTCGTGGTGCATTTACTGAGGTGTGTTATGGTACCTTGAGTACCGGATTTCCTACAACTGCCCTTTGAACCCCTCTGACAATAGAATAACCAAACCACACTAACAATCTATCAACTATTTTACAGCAGTTCCTAACCTGTTTTTAACAGAATCCAAAGGAAGGAGAAGCATTGTGGATACTCCACCAGGCCTGGCTGTGCTAATTACCCTCCTGCAATTACTGCAGGGAATGGGATTTGAATGCTCCCAATTACTGCAGAGTTGTCACTCTCAGCAGTCGGGATGCTCTGAACTCCCATTCCCAAAGGATTTAGGCATTGGGAATCTTCAGCCTGGGAGTGCCAGGACCAGAGATGGAGCAGCTCTGCCCCACAGATCAACATCAATTTAATGCCAGCAGTTTAACACTCCTGGTTCAGACCTCAAGAGCCTTTACGAGCTTTTAAATCTGTCCTTGGGAGCACGGGGAACAAGGGGCTGTGTGGATTTTGGGAGGAAAGCACAGAGGGAACGGGAGTTTGGCAGAGCCCAGCCCTCCAATATTACCCCATTTATTCTCCCTGCAATCCCAGCCTGGCCGTGCATTCCCAGACCCGAACACTTGCAAGCCAAAGCCCAGCCCTGTGCCAGGTCACACAGCCAGGAGATTTATTTTGTTAGAAGAACATTTCTATTTCCTCCTGGAGAGGAAACCTCGCTCTCCACCCCTCGGAACCCTCCGTGCCAAGTCCTCACCCGGAGCAGCGAGCGGGTGGAAAAAGAGCCCTGGAGCCAGAAGTGGGGCTGGGAGCAGCAGCAGGAAGGGCTGCAGGGAGGGGAGGGTTAATCCTGCCCAAAGCACAGCTTAAATTAAGGCAGGCTCTGAGCAGAGCGCCTTGCACGCGCTTCAGAACCCGCAGGACTTGTCCGGGCCATGAAAAGGCGGCTCCCATTTATTCTCGGCCGGGTTTTATTCTCGGCCGGGTTTTATTCTCGGCCGGGTTTTATTCTCGGCCGGGTTTGATTCTCGGCCGGGTTTGATTCATTCCCGGCCGGGTTGGATTCCCGTGGTGCCCGGGCCGTACCTGAGTGTCGAATTTAGCAGCGCTGTAGAGGAAGGATTTGCAGATGTCGTACATCCCGTCCGTGTCGCACGTGGAGTTCTCCAGGCAGGCGAAGGCTCCGCAGCCCACCTGGAGGGCGCTGTTCAGGCACCGAACCACCTCGGCTGCGGCAGAGGGGCACAGGAACATCAGCGCATGGAGAGTGAGCTCTGCCAGCCCCAAAAATCCTGCCCAGCCCCAAAAATCCTGCCCAGCCCCAAAAATCCTGCCCAGACCCCAAAAATCCTGCCCAGCCCCAAAAATCCTGCTCAGCCCCAAAAGTCCTGCTCAAACCCAAAAATCCGGCTCAGCCCCAAAAATCCTGCCCAAACCCAAAAATCCTGCTCAGAACCAAAAATCCTCCTCAGCCCCAAAAATCCTGCCCAGCCACCAGAAATCCTGCCCAAACCCAAAAATCCTGCTCAGCCCCAAAAATCCTGCCCAGCCCCAAAAATCCTGCCCAGCCCCAAAAGTCCTGCCCAGCCCCAAAAATCCTGCCCAGCCCCCAAAAATCCTGCCCAGACCCCAAAAATCCTGCCCAGCCCCAAAAATCCTGCCCAGCCCCAAAAATCCTGCCCAGACCCCAAAAATCCTGCTCAGCCCCAAAAAATCCTGCCCAAACCCAAAAATCCTGCCCAGACCCTAAAAATCCTGCTCAGCCCCAAAATCCTACGTGGACCCCAAAAATCCTGCTCAGACCCAAAAATCCTGCCCAGCCCCAAAAATCCTGCCCAAACCCAAAATCCTGCCCAGCCCCCAAAAATCCTGCCCAGCCCCCAAAAAATCCTGCTCAGCCCCCAAAAATCCGGCTCAGTCCCAAAAAATCCTGCTCAGCCCCAAAAATCCTGCCCAGCCCCAAAAAATCCTGCTCAGCCCCAAAAATCCTGCTCAGCCCCAAAAATCCTGCCCAGCCCCAAAAATCCTGCTCAGCCCCAAAAATCCTGCCCAGCCCCAAAAATCCTGCCCAGCCCCAAAAATCCTGCCCAGCCCCCAAAAATCCTGCCCAGCCCCAAAAATCCTGCCCAGACCCCAAAAATCCTGCCCAGACCCAAAAATCCTGCTCAGCCCCAAAAATCCTGCCCAGCCCCCAAAATCCTGCTCAGCCCCAAAAATCCTGCTCAGCCCCAAAAATCCTGCCCAAGCTGGAGAAGAGAAGGCTCCAAGGAGAGCTCAGAGCCCCTCCTGGTGCAGAAAAGCAGATTATAAAAAAGAAAGTGAGAGAGTTTTTATATGCACGGTGCTAGAACGGCTGGGATTGGTTTTAAGCTAAAAGAGGAGAGATTTAGGTCAGATGTTAGGGAGAAAATCGTTCCTTGGAGGGCAGCGAGGCCCTGGGACAGGGTGCCCAGAGAGGTTGAGGATTCCTCATCCCTGGAAGTGTCCCCAGCCAGGCTGGAGCACCCTGGGATGGTGAAATGTGTCCCTGCCCATGGCTGGGGATGGAATGAGCTCTAAGGTCCCTTTCCAACCCAAACCATTCCAGGATTCCATAATTCTATATTCCAGAATTCTACAATCCCACGATTCTATAATTCCACCATTCTACAATCCCACGATTCTATAATTCCATGATTCTACAATCCCACGATTCTATAATTCCATGACTCTACACTTCCAGAATTCCACAATTCAATGATTCTCCAATACCATGATTCTCAATTACCATGATTCTCAATCCAGAATTCTCCAATTCGATCAATTCCAGAATTCTACATTCGAATTTACATTCCATGAATTCTACAATCAAATCAAAATTCCAGGATTCTACAATCCCAGGATTCTACAACTCCGGGATTCTACAATTCTATGATTCTCTGAGGACACGACCAGCACCCCAAAGAACAGAAATTCCAGCTACCAAAGCCCTCGAGGGTCACACACGGATTAGAAGAGGCAGCACCTCACACTCCTTGCTGAGATGGGGACCCAAATTTCCCCATCCCAACCCCATTTTGTCTCCAGGCATTCACATCTTTATCCCAATTCCCTCTAAAGCAGGAGCAGGGATGAGGATGGGCCATGGAAAGCTCTGGGTGCTGAGGGCTCTCCTTGGAGAGCAGCCTTGGCTCACAAAACCACTGGAAAATGAGGTGGAAGTGCTGGCAAATGCCAACAAGTTGGCAGGAAACTGCACTTATTATTGGGAGGCATTCGTGATTTTCTAAAATGCTGAATTACCTAGAAAGAAGATTTGAGCTTGAGACTCAATTCTCAGCACCCAAAAGGACTCGATCCGGCAGCTTGGAGCTAAAACTGCCCCGGGAGCTCGCAGGTACAGCCAAAAAGGGGAATTTCTGCTGAGATTCGGGAGGGGAAGGGGAATTCGGGCCGGGAAAGTTCAGGTAACGCCGCTCCAAGGATGATTCCAGCCCGAGGCAGCGGCGCGGCTGAGCACGAGGGTGTCCGTGTCATCCCGGCTCCCTCCGAGCACATCCAGGGCATTTTAACAATGAATCAGCAGAATTGCCACATGATTGCCCTGAAATTAGCCGGGATTAACCTTTCTGGGCGAGCCGAGCATCTGTCCCCTCCCAGCGAACGGGCAAGGCACGTTCGCTGCTCTGCAGCTCAGGTTACCAGACATTCCTGGGGGAGAAACGCGAGGCCAGGGTCCCCTGGTGTGGGAAAAGGGAGTCCTAACTGCGACAGAACACACCTTATTAAACCTAACTTGCACCCTAAAGAGAATTCTTTACAACCGGGATTTTCCCCGAATAAAAAAAAAAGAAGAAATAATATTTAAAAAAATCCCCCCAATTAACCCCTGCTCGTTCCGCGCTGCTGCTGACGTGCCTGAAGGGAGGAATATTCGGTAATTCATCCCCTCCCCGGTTCACAACCTCCCGCAGCACGAGCCAGCCCCATAATTAGCTTTCCACAGGTTCCAATTAGAACTTCGCTCGCAGCGGAGTCCGGGTGCGCTCTGATTGTCTCAGGCGCGGTGCGAGGGGAGACCCCACGTTCCTATAGCAACCAAATACAAAAGCAAATGGAGCAAACACCCCGCTCCAACGCCGCAGAGCCTCGCCGAGCTAAAATAAGGCAGCTGCTAATGAGCCCCGAACCGGAGCGTTAATATCTTTGCAGTACAGTAGAGGCGGATTTTTAATTCCCATTGTTCCACACAATGTCGCCAAGTTATCTAAGCGGCAAAGTCCGCACATCCAAAGCAATTTTTATTTTTTTTTTTTCTCTCCATTGTGGAAGCAAGTTTGGGAAATGTCCCTGATGTATTTTTACAGCGGCAGCTGCCCGGTTTGTGACACTTTCTGGGTTATGCATTCCTCCGAGGCTGCCCCTCTTCGAACACAGAGATGTTCCAGAACAATGGGGCAGTCCCAGAGCCGCGGATCCCACCAAGTTCCTAAAAAGCAAAGGTTTAACCCCAGAGCAGCTCTGCACCGGGGGAAGGACAGGGATGCATGCAAGCAGGAGAACAAAAATGATAAAAAGTGCACGGAACTGCCCGGGGAGCTGCGGGAGGAGGGGAGAGCCCGGATCGCATCCTCGCTGCTCCAGGAGATTCCTGCACCAGCCCTGGAAGGAACATTCCTGCTGCCAGCCGGTGAGTTTGTAAGGGGAAGGGAAAGGGGGGAAAATGAAAAAGAAGAAGAAAAACCAGCAGCAGAGAAATGCGAGGCAGCTGAGGGCAGCGGGGCTGCGGCGTTACCTGAGTTCTGCGCCGCCACCCGCGCTTTCCTGGGGCTCACAGAGTCATTCTGCTCGGCTTCGTGGGATGCGGATGCACTGATCAGCAGCAGCAGGAGAAAACCAGACTTTAGGAGCATTCTTTGACAAGTTTCCGCTAAGTGTGGGGTTGGCTTGGTTTAGGTTTTTTCCCTTTTTTTTTTTTTTTTTTCTTTTTCTTTTTTGAGTGGTTGATTTTTTTTTCTTTTTTTTTTCTTTTTTTTTTTTTTTGGATGTGTGCGCCTCTCCTCTTGCACTCGGGCTTGAGCGAAGATGTGGAGCTGGATGCGAGGCAGGGAAGGAAGGAGGGAGGATCCTGGCGAGGCCGGGGATGAGCGCAGGGATGTGCGGAGGATCCGGGTGGCCCCTCTGGCTGCTGCTCGCTGGGGGACCGCGAGCTGCGAGCGTTTTATAGCCGCCCTTATCGGTCCCCCCCGGGCTGCCGAGCCAATCGGTGGCGCTGGGCAGAGCCAGGGGAGGACTGGACTCATTCAAGCCCCGCAAAACTGCAACTTCACAGGAAGAATATTTTCCAGCCCATTAAAAGTACCTGCCAAAGAACAATGAGCGAAAAGTTCATCCTCGGAGGAGCGCTGGGAAAGGGAGGGGATGGGGGGGGGTGACGCTTCCTATGGATGGCGGAGCTCGAGGAAATGACAGCGCCGTCCTAAAGCGCCCCCACCCCAACAGAAAACCACCTGCCCTGGAGGGAAAGCTGCTCCCATGCGTGCGAGGGGGATCCCGGGGCTGGGGAGCGGGGAAGGGGCGGCTCTGAGGGTCTTCCGGAATGGGGCTGCGGGGATGCCCCAGTTGGGGATGGCTGCGGGATCCCCCTTCCTGCCCCGGCTCTGGGGATGGGGCTGGCGGGATCCCTCGTCCTTCCCGCTCTGGGGCCAGGGATCTCCTCCTGTCCCGGCTCTGGGCTGGCGGGGATCCCCCGTTCCTGCCCCGGCCTGGGGCTGGCAGGGATCCCCCTCCTGCCTGTCTCTGGTGGATGGGGCTGGCGGGGATCCTCGCTCTGCCCCGGCTCTGGGTCTGGCCGGGATCCTCTCTCCTGCCCCGGCTCTGGGATGGGGCTGGCGGGATCCCTCGCTCCTGCCCCGGCTCTGGTGCGTGGGGCTGCAGGGATCCCCCTTCCTGCCCCGCTCTGGGATGGGGCTGGCGGAGATCCCCCATTCCTGCCGCCGCTCTGGGGCTGGCCGGGATCCCCCGCTCCTGCCCCGGCTCTGGGGATGGGGCTGGCAGGGATCCCCCGCTCCTGCCCCGGCTCTGGGGATGGGGCTGTCAGGGATTTCTCGCTCCTGCCCCGGCTCTAGGGCTGTCAGGGATCACCCTTTCCTGCCCCGGCTCTGGGGATGGGGCTGTCAGGGATTTCCCTCCTGCCCGTCTGGGGCTGTCAGGATTCCGCTCCTGCCCCGGCTCTGGGGCTGTAGGATCCCGCTCCTGCCCGTCTGATTGGCCGATCCCGCTCCTGCCCCGGCTCTGGGTGCTGTCGGGATCCCCGCTCCTGCCCCGGCTCTGGGGCTGTCAGTGATCCCCCTTTCCTGCCCCGGCTCTGGGGCTGTCAGGGATTTCTCGCTCCTGCCCCGGCTCTCACCTCTCCCCTCTCCCTGCCGCTGCCTCCCTCCCGCCCCAGCACGTGCGAGCCGCGGCGCTCAGCCCTGCGCTCACGTAGGCACATGCAAATCCATCAAATAAATCAAATCAATCCCTGCCTGCCCCGAACCTCGCCCAGCCCTCCTGCGCTCCCCTCACCTGCGCCGTTCCCCCCACAAAATCACCCAGCCCACCCTTTGCCCGCGCCCCAAACCCCAATTTTCAGGTGTTTCGTGGTTTTCTTCGCCCTTCCCTCTCCCTGCTCCAAACTCAATCCTGTTTTTCAGATTTCATAACGGGAGGAGGCAGCCTAATGCCTGATTCAATCTCGGCTCTAATGGGCACGTAATGAGGATTAACACGCCGCAGGATGGATTCTCCCCCATCCCAGAGACGATTTAAAGCTCCGGGTGTTTCAGGGATGAAAGTGCAGCTCCTTAGAGCTGTAGGGAAATCGGGAAAGGTGAGTGCAGAAAGATTTCCAGATAAAAAGTTACAAGTTCCTGCAGCTTAGAATGAACCCAAGGATTCAGAGACCAGCTCTGGCTGATCTGAGCTGAGATTATTTGGATCAGAGCACGTTTGGGGCTCCCTCTGCCACCCCCTTTGCTGGGAAGGGGGAGGACTCTCAGCTCTGCGGTGCCAGGCAAGGAAATCCAGCTTGGATAATCCATGGATCCATCCAGGGGCAGAATTCCCATTTCACAAACCAGCTCCACAAATCCCATTCATAGGAGGTGCAAAACTCCCCATTTTGGGGCATTAAGTCCAGTTTATGGCAAAATAAGAATTTAAAGAGAAGCAGGAGGAGGCTCTTTCCATGGGGCTCCAGAAGCTGTGCTGCTGCTTTACCCCATTCCTGCTTTTTTTTCCTTAGGAAAATGGGATCCCTCTGGATCTGCCCATCCCTGTGTCCCCTCTCTCCAGCGCTGCCCCATTCCCGGCGCTGCCGGCTCCCTTTGGAACGGGAACAGGAGCGGGGCTGTGCTGCTGCTGCCCGGGGCTCACAGCAACAGCTGTGCCAGATGTTCCGAGCGCTCGCCAAAAGCCCTGAAACAGGAGGGTTTCGGGTTTCGGCTCCGGTTTGGGACGCCGAGCCAAGTTCATTAAATAAAGAGAAAAAAAAAAATCAAGAAAAAGAAGCAGCAGCCCCACAAAGCGTTGTGGTTTCTCCACTTCAGAGCCCCGGTCCAGTTTGGAAGCGAGAATAATCCCAGAGGGTTTGATCCTGATTAAATCAAAAGTAACTCTGGCAGCCACTTCAATGGGGGCTGACTCACGGCTCCAGAGCCCTCCTCTCCTCTCCTCTCCTCTCCTCTCCTCTCCTCTCCTCTCCTCTCCTCTCCTCTCCTCTCCTCTCCTCTCCTCTCCTCTCCTCTCCTCTCCTCTCCTCTCCTCTCCTCTCCTCTCCTCTCCTCTCCTCTCCTCTCCTCTCCTCCAATTTGAACATTCCCACTTGGCTTTTGGGGATTTTTTGGGGTTTTTTTGGCTTTTTGAGGCTGCAGACCCAGCCAGGTTGGCCTGGCCCTCCCCAGGATCCCATCCACACCCAGAGGAGCCCAAGTGTGGGGAGGAATTGAGCCAAGGGGGCCCTGAGATTATTCCAGCACATTTTCTGTTTATTCCCTACTCTTTTCCCAGAGATTTGCTCCTTCAGGGCCATGTTTCATATTTGTACCTGCTGCCTGTTTTGATTACCAGGAACAGGAGGTGACTGAGGCTCAGTTTGGTTCATGGGCATGGTGACCCCATGTGTTGGATCAGGACACAAATATTAAAACTCTATGGAGGTTCCAAAAGACCCCATGGAGGCAAAATTTTGATTATTTTGCTCTAAAAGAGTGGGGGATCATTTCAGGAGTGAGGGACCTGCTCTGAGCCGCTGTCAAATTTGGCAAATTTCTGCCCAAGACCTCGGAGTTCTGCGTTACCACAGCACATTTGCATTTTTTCTTTTGCATATTGAAAGCAGCAAGGGCTCAAAATTCCCTGGAAACTTCCACTCTGGCCTGGCTGTGGGATTTCCAGGGGTTTGGTGGCAGAGGAGCTTGGAGGAGTTTTCTGAAGGAAAAAAAGGAACGGCCAGAGATGGAACCACTGCCCCAAATCAGTGCTTGGCTCATTCAAGTGCCATGCCCTTTAAAAGTGTTGTTAGAAGGTTTAGGGATACAAGAACACCCATTATGGGATAAGGTTTTCCCTAAAAACCTTCCTTCCTCCCTGTCTCAGGTGACAGCTGCTTTGCAGCCGTGGGAGCTCATTAAAAAAAAACCAAAAGAAAAAGTTTCCCTATTTGTTCCTAAGAGCTTGGCACAACCTGCTGGAAGATTTTCCCCGCGGCTTCCCTCGGAGGTGAAACGCTGGAGGGTTTCTGTTCCTGCCTGGTGCGCGGAAAGAGAAAAAAGAACGGCACTGTTAGCCCTGGGAGAATCCCCCCCTTCTTTCCATTCCCATTCACGGCCCCGATTAAATTGCACGGCCCGGCCTTTTGTGCCTCTGTTCCTCTATTCCCAAGGTGTTAAGATTTTTATCCAGCCTCCCTCAAAAAAAAAAAAAAAAAAAAAAATCGAGGGGGACAAGGAAAGAAACGAAGAAAAAGAGAAAGGGGACATAAAGTGAGTGACCCACCCTCCCCTGCCGGGTTTCTGCTCAGCTGCTCCCGCCTGGGAACGGCTGCGAGGGCGGCCCCGCTTCCCTCCCATTGTGTAACTGGATCCTCCCCACCTTTATCCCCCCTTGCCCGGCCGGGACCCTCCGCTCCCCGCGCTCCGGAGGGACGTGAGCAACTGCACCGCCCCGGCAGCGAGGGAGCCCGGCACGGCCCGGCACGGCCCGGCACGGCACGGCATAGCCCGGCACGGCATAGCCCGGCACGGCACGGCACGGCACGGCCCGGCACGGCCCGGCACGGCACGGCCCGGCACGGCATAGCCCGGCACGGCACGGCCCGGCACGGCCCGGCACGGCACGGCCCGGCATAGCCCGGCACGGCACGGCACGGCACGGCCCGGCATGGCACGGCCCGGCACGGCCCGGCACGGCATAGCCCGGCACGGCGCGGAAGGATCACGAATGCACCAGCGTTCTTGACCCTTCCCTTCCCAAGAGCCAGCGTTCCCTGATCCTTCCCAGGAAACCGGCATTCCCTGATCCTTCCCAAAAACCAGCATCCTCTGACCCTTCCCTTCCCTTCCCTTCCCTTCCCCCTTCCCCTTCCCCTTCCCTTCCTTCCCTTTCCCTTCCCTTCCCTTCCCTTCCCTTCCCTTCCCTTCCCTTCCCTTCCCTTCCCTTCCCTTCCCTTCCCTTCCCTTCCCTTCCCTTCCCTTCCCTTCCCTTCCCTTCCCTTCCCTTCCCTTCCCTTCCTTCCCTTCCCTTCCTCCCTTCCCTTCCCTTCCCCCTTCCCTTCCCTTCCCTTCCCTTCCCTTCCCTTCCCTTCCCTTCCCCAGCTCTCCCCGATCCCTCCCAGCTCCCCCGGCCCCGCCGCCCCCTCGGGGTCTCCCCGGCCCTCCCAAAGCCCCGAGGGGCGCTGGGGACACCGCAGGATCCCGAGGGGCTGTCCCGGTGCTTTGGCAGGGATGTTGATCCCATCCCAGCCCCTTTCCACCAGCCCGGGCTGCTCCGATCCCCTCCAGGCTCCCAGGGACGGGGAATGCACAATTCCTCCGGGCAGCAGGGCCCGTGTCCAGCAGGGCGAGGCGATTCCTGCTCACTGGGGTTTGAGGGTGTTCCCAACCCCACGGCTCTCGGGTTTTGGTTGTTAATTGCTGTCCCGAGATGTGCAGGATGTCTCTTCTCCGGCCCGCACAACTGAAGAACGAGTCTGGACTCTTCACTTTTCGGTCTTGAGGTTGTTTATTAATTCTTATCTACAAAATTTTCTTTCTGCCCAGCCGAGATCTGCTCAGCACGGCAGCCACGGGCACTCTGTGTTGTCCTTTTATACTACAAACTACGTATAACATATTTACACTTAATTCCCAATGTCCATCACCTATGTTAGACAGCGCACTAAAGCAATCCCAAAGTGTGAAAATCACTGCAGAAAATGGAGAAGGAGGAGAAGGAGGAGAAGAAGGAGAAGGAGAAGAAGGAGAAGGACTAGACACACCCAAGTTCCTCCATCTTGTCCCCATAACCCCCATACCAAAAAACCTAAAATCTACATTTCCACCCTGTGAATATTTTTATTATTACACCATTCAAACCTGTGTGACTTTCACGTCCTCATACAAAGCTGGCAACTTGCTCCAGGGGTCAAAATCAAATCCCCAGGTGTTCTGGGCAGCATTCCAGGGTCTCCGAGCCCCCTGGCAGGGTCCTCAGCACCTCTGGACACCCAGAGGGATGCGCTGAGTTCCGACACACGGGAAGCACTCCAGGATTTCCAGGGATCAAACCTGGCGGTGTGGAGGCCCTGGCCCGCAGCCAGCCGCCCTCGCAGCCCGCCGGACCAGCTCCCCAGCAGGTGCACATTAAACCCGACCACAGAATTCCATCCCCTCCTCCTCCTCTGCCTCCCGCCATGGCTGCGGCGCGTCCCCGCACGCTGCCGGGCTGCCGTTCCCCATCCCGGGGCTGGGAGCCGGCAGCAGCTGCAATTACCCGCCAGGAGAACAGCAAAGTGAGGGAGAGGCCGAGCAGAACCTTTTAATTTGCTTAGCCCAGGTGAACAACCCCGGCTGCACCGGGGCAGGGGTGTCAGAACTTGTTCCAAAAGGCAGGATGCAATTTCGGAGTTACCTGGGAGTCTGCCCCGACAGAGCCGCTTGGATCTGGCTACAGGCTCCACAAACCTGGCAGAAAACTGCTGCAAATCTGATTATTGCAGGGATTTAATAGCTCAGCTTTGTGTGCAGGAAGTCAGGGTGGGTTTGGCTGGGTCACAGAGGAGCTGCGATTGTTTAATGCCCGATATAAGGTGGCAATTTTTGACAGGACAATTGTTTAATGTCTGATATAAGGTGACAATTTTTGACAGGACAATTGTTTAATGTCTGATATAAGGTGAGAATTATTGACAGGACAAGGGGAAATGGCCTCAGGCTATGGCAGGGCTGGACATCAGCAGGAATTCCCTCCTGGAAAGGGCTGTTAAATACAGGAAAGAGGTGCCCAGGGAGGTTTGGAGTCCCCATCCCAACTGGTTGTGGCACTCAGAGCTCTGGGCTGGGTCAGTCACAGCTCGGACTCGATGATCCTGGAGGGCTTTTCAAACTTTAATGATTCCGTGAACTTTTGTCTTCTCCTGAGCTTGAATTGGCAACATAAATGAGGGCAAAGTAAAGGATTTCTCATATTATTGTGACTGGTTTGCATTGCACAATTTGATTTTTTTTAAATAACAGGAATCCCACATTTCAGTCTCTTTCTGCTGGGCTTGTTCTGCATCTTGTAGCTGCAGAGTCTGATGAAAAGTGATTGCTAATAATAACCTGGAATTACTCGTAATCCCGGGCTGGAAATCCCAGTGCCTGCTGCGATGGGATTTTGATTCAAACCAAATGTGCCTCGTGAATGAGACACATCGAGAACTTCCAGCACTCAGCTCCTGCTACACCAGGCACTGGGAATGCTCTGAAAAGGGAAAAGTCCTTCAAAGGCACTGCTGGGAGCTTTGCCAAACATGGGGATCACTGCCTTGGGTGGGTTTGTCCCTGAAAAATGGACTCAGAGGGCTTTTAATGCTTCCCTGCAGCAGGCAGAGCAGCCAGCCCCATTCCCATTCCCATTCCCATTCCCATTCCCATTCCCATCCACTTTCTCTGTCCCATTCCCATTTCCTGCCTCATCCCCATTCCCATTCCTAGCTCCATTCCCAACCCCATCTCCAGCCCTATTCCCTGCCCCATTCCTATTCCCATTCCCTGCTCCATTCCCTCATTCCCAGCCCCAATCCCATCCCCATTCCCATTCCCTGCCCCATTTCCTCATTCCCAGTCCTATTACCTCATTCCCATCCCCATTCCCATCCCCATCCCCATTCCCATTCCCTGCCCCATTCCCAGCTCCATCTCCAGCCCCATTCCCATTCCTTGCCCCATGTCCTCATTCCCAGTCCTATTTCCTCATTCCCCACCCCTTTCCCTGCCCCATTCCCAGCCCCATTCCCTCATTCCTAACCCCAATCCCATTCCTTGCCCCATTTCCTCATTCCCAGTCTTATTCCCTCATTCCCAGCCCCATTTCTTCATTCCCATCCCCATTCCCTCATCCCCAGCCTCATTCCCTGCCCCATTCCCTCATTCCCATCCCCATCCCCATTCCTATTCTCAGCCCCATTCCCTGCCCCATTCCAGGTCCCATTCCCTCATTCCCAGCCCCATTGCCATTCCCAGCCCCATACCAGGCCCCATTCTCTCCTTCTCTGCCCCATTCCCTGCCCCATTCCCATTCCCTGCTCCACTCCCTCATTCCCAGCCCCATTCCCAGCCCCAGGGCAGTGTCCAAGGGGAGGATCAGGACCAGGATGTGCCCCGTGGGGGTGGGGAAGTGGCATTTCCATGGGGGAAGAGGCTTTGGAGCTCACCCCACACCCAGCTGAGGATTTTGGGGACAGAACTCCAGGATTTGAGGGCAGGGACAGAACTGCTCATCCGGAAGAAAAGCAGGAAAAAGGATTAAAAGAGGAAGGAATCCCCCCAAAATCTCAGAGTGGTGGGGTGGGAGTCCCAGCAGCTCCAAAATTTCCAGCAGGAAGATCCCAGCCCCAAATGTGAGATTGAGGGATGGGAATGGGAATAGGAATGGGAATGAGGCAGGAAATGGGGCTTGGAATGGGACTGGGAATGGGGCAGGGAATGGGAACAGGGATGGGTCTGGAATGGGAATGGGGAGGGGACTGGGAATGGGATTGGGAATGGGGCTTGGAATGGGAATGAGAAGGGGGATGGAGATGGGAATGAAGCTGGGAATGGGGCTGGGAATGGGAACAGGAATGGGGCTGGAATGGGGCAGGAAATAGGGCTTGGAACGGGGCAGGGTCTCCAGGGACTCCCCCATGCACAGGGGACTCCCCCAGAGGAGTTTCCAGCCCCTGAAATCCCGTATTCCCCTCCCTGCTCCCAAGCACTCCTGCAATTCATCTCGGGAGCTTCTTGCAAAGGCTTGCCTGGAGCAGAGCAGGATCCCTCACCCTGCAGAACACAGATCCCCCATGGATGTGGAGATCCCGCCTCCCCCGCAGCCGCCCCGGAGAGGATTTGGGGCGGATTTGCCGGAGCTGGAGCAGCCTGGCGGCGCTGACAGCTGTGGGATCGCTGCTGGGATCGCTGTCATTCCCAAAGGTTAAAATAAACCCGGCCCTTCCCTCCGGCTGCCGGGATGCAGGGAACGGGCCGGGAGAGGAATTCCCTGCTCTGTGCGCTGTGGGATGGGAAAGGGATGGGGATGGGAATGGGAATGGGGACAGGGAATGGGAATGGGAATGGGAATGGGAATGGGAATGGGAATGGAGATGGGGATGGGATGGAGATGGGGATGGGATGGGAATGGGGATGAGGCAGGAAATGGGGCTAGGAATGGGGCAGGGAATGGGGATGGGGATGGGAATGGGGACAGGGAATGGGGAATGGGAATGGGGATGGGAATGGGAATGGGGATGGGGATGGGAATGGGGCTGGGAATGGGGCTGAGAATGGAAATGGGGCAGGGGATGGGGCAGGTGATGGGAATGGGAATGGGGATGGGGAATGGGGCAGGGAATGAGGGATCCACTGGCACAGGCTGCAGGAGAGGAATTCCCTGCCCTGTGTGCTGAGGGATGGGGATGGGAATGGGATGGGGCAGGAATGGGGATGGAAATGGGGCAGGGATGGGATGGGGAATGGTGATGGGAATGGGGCAGGGAATGAGGGATCCATCGCCAAGGCCCTTAGGAGAGGAATTCCCTGCCCTGTGTGTGGCTGGATGGGGCTGGGGATGGGAATGGGATTGGGACAGGGAATGGGGCTGGGAATTGAAATGGGGCAGGGAATGGGGCTTGGAATGGGGACAGGGAATGAGGCAGGGGATGGGAATGGGGTTGGGAATGGGGCTGGAATGGGGCAGGGAATGGGAACGGGAATGACAGCAGGAATGGGAATGGGAATGGGGCTTGGAATGAGGATGGGGCAGGGAATGGGAATGAGGCAGGAAATGGGGCAGGGAATGGGAATGGGAATAGGAATAGGAATGTAGCAGGAAATGGGAATGGGAATGAGGCAGGAAAAGGGGCTGGGAATGGGAAGGGGAATGGGAGTGGGAATAGGAATGGGGCAGGGGCAGGGAATGGGAGTGGGAATGAGGGATTCACCAGCACAGGCCTTGGGAGGGGAATTCCCTGCCCGATGTGCTGCTGGATGGGGCTGGAATGGGGATGGGGCAGGGAATGGGAATGGCAATGGGAATGGGAATGAGGTAGGAAATGGGGCTGGAATGTGGCTGGGAATAGGAATGGGGATGTTGCTGGAATGGGGCAGGGAATCGGAATGGAAATGAGAATGGGAATGGGAGTGGAAATGGGAATGGGAATGGGGGAGGGAATGGGAATGGGATTGGGAATGAGAAGGGGAATGGGGCTGGGGCAGGGAATTGGAATGAGAAGGGGAATGTGGATGGGAATGGGGCTGGGAATGGAGCTGGAAATGGGAATGGGGCTGCTCCCCCACCTGCTGCAGGGAAGGATCAAACACCTTCGCTGTGTTTCCTGCTGTGGGAGCTGTGGGAGGATCCTCGGGAGGAGCTGGCTCTTCTCCACAGGCAGGGAGGATCTTTCCCAGGTGGGGAATGGGGCAGGGATCAGGCAGGATTCGGGATTCCAATCAGCAGAGCAGCTCTCTAAAAAGACATTTTAAAAAAGAGGGAAAGAAATTAAAAAAAAAAAAGAAGAGAGAATGGCACAGCAGCCTCCTCACTCCACTCCTGAGAAAGTCCCTTCAAACTTTCCCAGCCTTGCTGGGCTTTGTTTGCCAAGCAGGTCAATTTGCGGTTTTTAATTTTATTGAAGTAACAACTCACAGATCCTAAGGTTGGTATATTTAATACTCTGGTTGCTGTGCTGACAAAAAGCTGTCTAAATGAGAATCCTTCTATCCCTGTGATTTTTCAGAAGATGGAAAGACAATTCTCAGGGAATACTGATTGCCAAGGCCTAAATAACAGTGAGGTAAGAGGGGCTGAGTGAGTAGGGCATAATTAAAATATATCAGAGGAAATGGGAAAACTCCTGTGCAAGAGGGGGATGGAATCCCAGAACTGCACAGGCTGAAGATCCCTGGAATTCATTTGGTCTCCTGGGTTTTGGGATAATCTGGGAGCTCCTTGTGTCTGCTCTCACCCCGAAATATCCCCATGTGCTCCCTGCAAGAGCACAGACTGGGGAGTTTTAGAGGGGAATCAGGGAAGGTTTTTGTATGAAAATCCCAGTGAAATCCCAATGAGGCCTGAGGATTTCAGCTTTTCCATTTTCCACCTGCAGTTCCTTAGTGTGTAACTCTGTGACAGAGGAGCAATGCCATGGCTGACTCTCTCAATTAAAAGGCAAATATCCTGTGCATATGTTAGAAGTTTTATGGATTTATGGTTATAAAATATAGTGAGATATATATATATAAAATATATATATAAAATTTATATATATATATATATATAAAATTTATAATATATAAATATATTATGTATATAAATATTTATATATGTGTATATATACATACATATATAAATATATATATATACACATAAATTTAAAAATATAATATATATATGGTTATATATATAACTACAGTTTTATATATATAACTATATATAAATATAACCATATTTATAACTATATAAAATATAGTTATAAATTATAAATATATAGTTATATATTTATATATATAACTATATATATAAAAATATAACCATATATATATGATATCTATATATATATAACTATATATATGGTTGTATTTTATATAACAGTGTCTGATGACAGTTATATGAATATAATATATTTTTGATAGTTATATTGTCATAATATTAGAATAATATAAAAATTATAATATATATAATATACATATCACTATATATTATAGTGATATAATAATATAATATAACAATATTATATGCCCACTCTGGGCAGGCACAACAATTCCTATTAAAAAAAACCCTATAAAAGTGTGAAACCCGTGAGTCCATTTTGGGCGCAACCCCTGTGTGGCTTTGCCCTAAATGTACCTGAAGGCCCTTCAATAAATAGAAATGCTTTAATTAATGAATTAATTCCCTTAATTTTGTCTTGCCTCTTCATTTTTGTCTTCCTCTGGCCAGGAATAGCTGGGAACTGCTCGTTCCCAACCCTGCTCTGCTCCCATCTGCTGCTCTGGGTGCTGCACCCTGAGCACGGAGCCCCTCTGTGTTGTTTGGCTGAAATTCCATGGGTTCCAGGTTGATTTATGTCCTTTTTATCCCCCCTTTTTCTCCCTGTTCCCGCTTTTTGATACAAACTGAAATAAAATAGAGGAGGAAAAGGTGTGCAGGAATATCTGAGAGCCTCGTGCAGGAACCAGAGCAGGGAAAAGCTGATTTTTAGCTTAGTCAGAAGGGCTGTTCCCATTCATTTATTAAGAAAAGAGGCAGAAAAAGTGTTCCCAAAGCAGCTACAGGAGAGGTCTGGGGATGGGAGGGAAGGAAAGAACCTGAAATCCTGGGAGGGGATCAAACCAAAGGGAAAAGGAGAAAGGACACTGGGAGTGACACAGAATCTGAGCTGTCCTCTCCCGCCAAGGACATTTCCAGAGGGGATTTTGAACATTTTCTGTGCTTCCCGAGGGGATTTTGGACATTTTCTGTGCTTCCCAAGGGAATTTTCACCTCCAGCTGTTTTCTTGCAGCTCCAGGGTTCACATCTTTTAAAGCAGGTTTTTCCTTTTCTGTGTGTTCCAGATCGCAAGGTGAGACATATTCTATTATCAACTGTATAGCAGATTGTCTTTTGTCAAGTGGGCATTTTCCTTATCTCTCTTTGAGTGACCACAATCACTCCTCCCTCTGGGGAGACATCTGCTGATAAGAGGCCATTGAATGTCCCTGCATGGCTGATAAGAACTACAGCATCCCATTGGGAGATGTGAGCCCAGAGGGAGGAGCCAAGCATTCCTACCCGGATATAATCTGGGGATTCTGGAACATCAGCCAAGCATTCCTGCCTGGATATAATCTGGAGATTCTGGAATGTTGGGGGAGATTTAACAGGAAAGCCTTATCAATATGATTGCCTGGCAAAAGATTTGGAGAATATGGAAACTATAAGTGAGACTGAAATGAAAGCAAGCTTTGAGATCCCTCAGTTACTGAACAACTGGAAAACAATGGTGTGGCTGGCTGAAGGTGATCCCCTTTTGATGGAACAACACCCTCTGCTTGCAGACAGGCCCAAGGGTCAGAGCAGACCCTACAGCTTGGCAGAAGGGGCCAAAGAGGAGTTTTTAGGGTTTAAAATGTAACACAGTGTGGTAATGTAATGATTCTTATAGGCTGTATGGAAATGCTGTAGGATTTGTATCTTGTACTAAATTGGTTAGTGAGAATCAGAATATTCAACACAGAAGATTTATTGTATTGTATCAGGAACCTCACTCTCTTAGCTCTTGCCTTTTACCCCATTTATTCTCTTACCCCTTTTGCTCTCTTACCCTTTTACTCTCTCACCCTCTCATCCTCTCTCCCCCTCTCTTCTCTTGGCCTGCTCCAGCTGTGCCTGGCAGCTCCCAGCAGGGCCCTTTGCAATAACCCCAAATTCCTGACCTGGCTGCAGAGATCTCTCATCTCCATCCCTCCTGACTGTCCCCGATGCTCCTACATTGGAACACCAGCACGGCTTCTGCACTGGATTCCCCAGAGGAGCAGCAGCTGCCTCTGCCCCTGGATCTCCAGAGGAGACTCCCCCCTTGTCCAGGATCCTGCTCCAGCAGAACCAGCCCTGGCACTGCAGGAGGGCTGAGCCACAATTCCAATGGCACTGCTGCCAACACCCTGACCCACAGGGTGTCAGGCTGGGTTCTGACTCTGGCAGGGTTGGTTCAGTTCACTGCATTGTTTATTTTATCCTTTTATTTTCTTCCCTAATAAAGAACTGTTATTCCTGCTCCCATATTTTTTTGCCTGAGAGCCCCTTAATTTAAAATTTATAACAATATGGATGGAGGGTTTACATTTTCCATTTCAGGGGAGGCTCCTTCCTTCCTTAGCAGACACCCAGCTTTCCAAACCCAGACACTCTGTTATTCCCCAAAAGCAGCAGGAGGGAAGATTTTCCAGAGCAGAGTTTCAAATGCTCCAATGGTGTTGAGGCAAATGGGTGAAGATTTTGGGAGTCTGGAAAGGGAAAGGAGAAGAGGTGGGATAAGAGCAGCAGTCACAGGATCCTGGAATGGTTTGGGTGGGAAGGTGGCAAGTCTCAACTTCTTCTTGCCAGGGTTGGGATTCAATCATGGGACAGAATTTCTTATCAGTTCTTATCTCTGTCACAGTGTCACAAACCCTGAGTTCTGCAGCACTTCTCTCTAACAAGGTAAAAATGGAGCCCTGTCTCTCTCCCCACAAGGACTTTTAAGGATAAACTGTCCAATTAGGAAATGACACCAAAATTACTTTTACTTTTAACCCAATAACCAACCACCCATGGCCTGCAATGGGGACTTTTTATCCAATTACACAAAACCACCCAAACAAACTGGGAACACCTTTGGGGTGTCAGATTGGTAAAAAACAACCCCAAAATCACTCAGTTTAAACCTAAAGCCCTGGGTACCAGAGACTCCATGGAGGAAGAAGTGGGAAGGGGGACATCCAACATCCCAGTTGTGGGAACAGCTTCCCCCGGGATTCCCAGATGCCCAGCAGCCTCAGATCTGTGGGAACCCAGCCTTTGTTACTCCCTGTGCTCAAGGAAATTCCCATTCCTGCCCCAGGAAGGAGCTGCTTCCTGCCAGCTGCCTTCCCACAGGGACTGGGGGTGTTTGGGGTCCTCGGAGACCCCACGGAGCCTCCAGAGCTCCCTGAGTGCTCCCTCCAGGTCTGAATATTCCAGAGCTGCCTGGAATATTTATTATTTATTTATTATTATTTATTATTTATTTTATTTATTATTTATTATTATTAATTTGTATTTCTGGTGATGTTTAAAACAGGCTGGACAATGCCTGAGGAAGCTGGGAACAACCTGTGCCCAAAAGGATGGGCTGATGGATTTTAGCATCAATTTGTCCTCTCAATCCACCTCAGTTTTTGGTGAATTCATTTGGAAATTCCTCCTCTCCCCCCAGTTAAACCCAGCCCTTCACTGCAGAAACCCCTGGCAAGGCTTGGAGATCTCAGCTGCTGCAGCAGGGAATTATCAAAAGGAAAATTATATTATTATTTGGAAAATATATTGGGAAATATAGTTATTTTTATATATATATATTTATATATATTTATTCCAATATATATAATGGAAAATATATAATAATTATATCATTATTTAGGAAATATTATTAAAGTATATTATTATATTATATTACTATATTAATTATATTATTATATTATATTATTGTTGCATTCAATTATATTATATTATATTATATTATATTATATTATATTATATTATATTACATTACATTACATTACATTACATTATATATGTTATGTTATATTAGTTAATATAACATATTATATTAATATATATTAATAGTTAATAGAAATAATATTTATATTATTATATTATTATATTATTATATTATTATATTATTATATTATTATATTATTATATTATTATATTATTATATTATTATATTATTTGGTGGTTTGATAATTATTGGGAATTATCAAACCACCAAACTCACCCCAAATCCAGGGAATTCCTCCCCAGTGGCCACTGGAGTAGCTCCTGACCCAAAGAGCTGACTCTGGAAAGGTTCTGACAATCCTAAATCAGGAAATTCCTGATTTTCCAGCTTTACCCATGGAGAACTCCTCATGGATGGGGATTTCCAGCTGTTATTTCCAGGGATTTCAGAGCTGGGAACCTCCTGCTCACCAGAGAGAGAAAAGGGCCTGGAATAATGACTGAAAATTGCTCAGATCTTCTCCAAAGAAAAATTTCCACTTGGAAATGCTTGCCAAGGTCTGGATTGGGGGTAGCAAATTTCTCCTGGAGCTGCAGGATGAAGGCTGGCTAATTAACAGCGCTTAATTGCTGCCTGGAGGAACTGTGGGTACAGAAATGTAATTAAAGAGTCCAATCGAGAGAAATGGTGGATTTTCCCCTCTGGGGCAGGTAGGATTTCGGGATCACTCCTGGAATAGCAGCGAGCAGTGAGTGGGGGAGGCAGGGAAATCGAGGCAGGAAGCTTTGGAGAATGCTCTGCCTCCCAAAATAACCCCGGGTTTGGTTATTTCAGGGTACAGAGCCAGCAGGCAGCACAATCTGCACAATCATCCATCCCCTCCAGCCAGAGCCAGGCAGCGGCTCCGGGAGATAAAGTGCAAATTCGGGCAAGGATGGGAGGAATGCAGGGCTGGGAAACAGGGAAAGGGCCTGATTCGGGCACAAAACCCCATTAAATATCCCGAGGGACAGCAGGAAGAGCCTGGGGCAGATCCAAACCCTCGGGAATATCCTGGGGCATCTCCAAACCCCGGGAACATCCTGGGGCAGCTCTGATCCCATGGGAACAGCCTGGAACAGTTCCAAACCCTCAGGAATACCCTGGAGCATCTCCAAACCCTCGGGAATATCCTGGGGCAGCTCTGATCCCTCAGGAATATCCTGGGGCAGCTCTGATCCCTCAGGAATATCCTGGGGCAGCTCTGATTCCCCCAGAACATCCTGGGGCAGCTCTAAACCCTCAGGAATATCCTGGGGCAGCTCCAAATCCTTGGGAATATCCTGGGGCAGCTCTGATCCCTGGGAACATCCTGGGGCATCTCTGATTCCCCTGAGAATATCCCGGGGCAGCTCCAAACCTTCAGGAACATCCAGGGACAGCTCCAAACCCTCAGGAATATCCTGGGGTAGCTCCAAACCCCTGGGGACAGCCTGGGACATCTCCAAACCCTTGGGAATAGCCTGGGGCAGCTCTGATCCCCCCAGAACATCCTGGGGCAGCTCTAAACCCTCAGGAATATCCTGGGGCAACTCCAAACCCCCAGCCTGGAGCAACTCTGATCCCATGGGAACGTCCTGGGGCAGCTCCAAACCCTCAGGAATATCCTGGGGTATTCCTCTGATCCCCCCAGGAATTTCCTGGGGCAGCTCCAAATCCCTGGAAACAAGAAGCTCTGGAGCAGGGTGGGAATTTTTGGCTGAGAAAAGCCCCAAATCCAATTTTTCCTGCACTTTCTGATGGAGCTGCCTCGAAGCCTCTTTGGGATGTGTCAGAGCCCAGACGTTTGTCAGACAAATTCCTGGTGAACAAAGCACACGAAGCTGGAACTCGAGGTATGTGCAAGGCTATTTATGTTTGTCCCTTTGCAAATTACTTCAGGTAAAGTTTCCTCTTTAAGAAATTCTGATTTTTAGGTGCCTGCAAGAAAATTCCCAACTCCCCAAAAGCCTCTCAGTTCCCAGGTTCTGCTGGGTAAATCCAGCCTTTCTCACAGATTAACCTGAAAATGCATTTTCAGTGGATTTTGCCTCCAAGAGCTCATATTTTAACCAAAAAAGGCCTGAGCAAGAAGTGCTGCTTTGAGATTTCCAGGAAATCGAGGCATTCAGAACATAAAAATTAATCTCCCAAGCATTAATATTCCCTTCTAATTAAGAGATTACAGAAACACACCTCAGCTATGGGGTATGGGCAGCACAAGTTCCTGCTGAACATGCAGGAAAATGAGATTTTCCCTGACTTTCAGGGGAAAAAGTTTCAGTTTCAATTCAGTTTTCAGTTCAGTTTCGCTTCAGTTTTCACTCTTTAGTTCTGAAGAGGAAAAACCCAACACAAGTTTATCTCAAGCACCCAGTGGAAAATTGGGGTGAACTCAGGGGATTTTCACCCTCCATCCCTCAATTAATGACATCACCCAAGCCTTTTCCAATGGAAGTGTCTGTCCTTGATGGCCAGCTCCAATGGGATGGGATGAGCATCCAGGACAGGCAGCCTGAGCCCAGCAAGGGGATCCAAATCCTTTCCAGAGGGGTGACCACAACCCCAGGGCCTCCTCATTCCTGGTCCTTTCCATTGAATTGGTGCATCCAGGGCAGGAACAGCTCCTTGGGATCCCAATTCCTGCTCTGCTT
Source organism: Zonotrichia leucophrys gambelii (assembly GCF_028769735.1). Classification (NCBI taxonomy): domain Eukaryota; kingdom Metazoa; phylum Chordata; class Aves; order Passeriformes; family Passerellidae; genus Zonotrichia; species Zonotrichia leucophrys. Next base: position 5,438,426 of record NC_088191.1, on the reverse strand, counting down.
TGTCCGGTTATCTCGGCTGTTTGAGGGGCCTGGAAAGGCCCGGGGTGGCCTTGGGGCAGCCCGCGTATCGAAGGACGAGAAGAGGCTTCAGTTCTTCTTTCGGTTTTTATGTTTATTAATTGTTTATCTAAAAGATGTTCTTTCAGCCGAACAGAGCTCTGCTCAGCAGCCAGCCATGAGCACACTGTGCCGCCCTCCCGGGCAGCCACGTATCTTTATACCCATTGTTACGTGTACAATATTTATCATTTTTCCCCAATACCATTTATTCTTAAAACTCGGTGCACTCTCAGTAATAACCAATCCAAAGGTGCCACCGTGGCCAAGGAAGATGGAGGAGAAGAGGCAACAGAAGAAGGACAGGACACACCCCAATTCCTCCATCTTACTCCTCTAAACCCCCCTGTACATAAATCCTAAACCCTGTGTCTCACCCTCTAATTAGTTAATCTCTTCGCCATTCACCCTGGTGAAGCCCTCATCCTTGTCGTCTCCTGTGCAGGACCAAAGTCCAGCCACCAGACACTTCTGGCAACATCCCAGGAGTCCCGAGCCCCCCAAGGTGGTCTCGGTGGCTCAGCATCTCAGGACTGAGATCTTGAGATCCGACACTGCTTCCCCCCAGGCCCTTGTGGTGATGCCTGAGGATTTCAGCTTCTCTATTTTCCATCTCTCTGTAACCCTGCAGTGTATAACTTTATTAATCTTTAGCATATAATTCTAAACTCCATGCTCAGTGTCAGCTCCTGTTTTCCCATTTTGGGCAGACACGAAACAATTCCTCTCCAGGATTTCAGCTTTTCTATTTTCCAACTATCTGTGACCCTGCAGTTCTTTAGGGCATAACTCTGAACTCCATATTAATGTGAGCTGCTGCTCTCCCATTCTGGGCAGACACAACAATTCCTCTCCAGGCCTGGGAGCCAAGGACACCTCACTGCCTCAGGGCCCAGAGATGGGGGCAGCAAACTTGGGGTCAATGGCTTCATTACCTGCAGCTGTAATTGGAAGATTAACCCCAAGATGCAAATGGACCAAATTTATAAAAGTGTGAAACTCATGAGCCCATTTTTGGGTGCAGCCCCTGGGGGGTTTGTCTGCCCTAAACGTACCTGAAGGCCCTTCAATAAATAAAAATGCTTTTTATTCCATTGATTTTGTCCAGTCTCTGTTTTCAGGTAGCCCCCAAAGCCATCAGTGGCAGCTCTGTGGAGCTCCAGCTGCTTCAGCCTTATCAGCCCAAGGATGATGTGATAACAGCCTGGGGGTCTCTGCAGCCTCACACAATTTCCTCTTGGAGCAGCTCTCCCAGAGGAGCTGTGATGCCTTGGGAAGGCTGGCCTGGAACAGAGGCTGGACAGAACTAAAGAATAAAGCAGGGATTTATTAAAAGAATCTCCATGGATCCACCTTGGGCAGCACCAGAGCACAGCCAGAGCTGCACCCAAGATGAACCAAAATGGTCACAAAATGAACCCAAGATGAACCAAAATGGTCACAAAATGAACATAAATGGTCCCAAAATGGATGAGGTCACAGGGTCTCTCACTTTTATAAGTTCTGCTCCATTTACATCTTGCAGTTCATTGTCCCATTCCAGCTTTAGCCCAGGCAGTCCCACCCTGCTTGTTTTTCTCTCTCCAGCCCACGGTGTTTGTGCTCTTGGGCTGAGATTTGGATCATTTGTCCTTGGTGCCCAGCTGGAGCAGGAATTGTTTTGTCTCCTGCTCTGTGCACAGAGCTCGCCATCCCATAATACAAAGCTCAGACCCACACACTAAAGCAGCACAGAATCTGAAAACCAGAAAATCTCAAACCTAAGGCATCACCTGTGTCCCTGGAAGTGCTGGATGGAGCTTGGAGCACCCTGGGATAGGGGAAAGTGTCCCTGCCCATGGCATGGGTGGCACTGGATGGGGTTTAAAATCCCTTCCCACCCAGCCCATTCCAGGATCCTGTGACAGGACCAGCCCCTCCCAGCAGCACTTTTGTCCCACAGCAGCCAAAATCCTGTCCTGTGTCAGCAGAGCCACGGGGAGCCACAGCCACTGCTGCAGTTCAAAGCCTTTCCCGGGAGCAGGGCCAGGAACAGCCCACATTGAAAGCACACACTCGATACGAGCACCCTGAGCAGCTCCAGCCCCAGCTCTGCACGTCCTGGCTGGTTAAACAAATAAAATCTGTCCAGAGAGTCCGTGGGGCTCCTTCCTGAGGGCCCCGCTCAGCCGGTCACTCACCCGGGCGTGCTCGGCTCCGGTGTCACTGCAACAACACAGCCTGCAGTGGTTTGTGTTGGAAGGGACATAAAACTCACCCAGTCCCACCCCAGCCATGGCAGGGACAGCTCCCACTGCCCCAGGGTGCTCCAAACTCATCTTGGACCCTTCAGGGATCCAGGGGCAGCCACAGCTCCCTGGGAATTCCATCCCAGCCCCTCCCCGCCCTCATTCCTTCCCAATATCCCACCCCAATCTCCCCTTTCCCAGTGGGAGCCATTCCCTGTGTCCTGTCCCTCCATCCTTGTCCCCAGTCCCTCTCCAGCTCTCCTGGAGCCCCTTCAGGCCCTGGAGGAGCTCTGAGCTCTCCTGGAGCCTTCTCCTCTCCAGGTGAGCTCCCCCAGCTCCCCCATCTCAGCTCTCCATGGCCTCTGGATTTTCCCTTCCCCAGTGAAACAGAAAGCACCACAGTAACTCAGCACATCCTCCCCTCCATGAAAAATCCCATTTTTCCAGGATCTCTGATCCCCCACAGTGACTGCACAGGCTCAGCCACCACAGCTGAGCCCACCAGGACCCAAATTCCGCTCCAGCCTTGTCCTGCTGGGATCCCTGCAGCTCTCCAGGGCATCCCTCACCTCCAGGAGCTCCCCCAGCAGCAAACACAGGGTTTGTAACAAAGCACAGGAATTTAGAACCGGAATATTATGGAAATGAGCTCAGACAGGAGGGGGGAGCCCTGCAAGGTCAAGATTTTGTTAAAATCAACTGAGCCTTGGAACTGCTGGAATTGAACACCACAGAACTGAGATTATCAAGCAGGGCCTCAGTCCAGGCTGTGCCACCAGCACCTGGGAGTCCGGGAGGGCGAGGGGGCTGCCACAGAATTCCTAAAAATACAAAGAAAGACACAAGAAGCTGTGGCTGCCCCATCCTGGGAGTGCCCAAGGCCAGGCTGGAGCCACCTGGGATGGTGGGAGGTGTCCCTGCCATGGCAGGGGTGGGGCCGGATGAGCTTTAAGGTCCCTTCCCTCCCAAACCGTTCCAGGACCTTCTGGAACTTTCAGGACTGTCTCCGTGAGCATCAGCCGGGGTTGAAGATGCCCCGAGCCGCTCCCTCCGGGGCACAGCAGCAGCTCCAGCGGGGCTGGGAGCGCCCTCCCCTTCCCGAACCCCGGGCAGGGATCGGCAATGGAGCGAGCCCGTTCCTCCCAATAGGTGGCAGCAATGCCTGGAGGAGCCCGGCACCGCTCCAGCCCCGCTGCGCCCGGCGCAGGTGAGCCCCGGCCCTGGAGCATCCCTGGGATGCAGCGAGGGCTGGGATGCTCTGCCCGACCACGGAACATCCCTGGGATGCAGTGAGGGTTGGGATGTGCTTCCCGGAGCCTTTGGAGCATCCCTGGGATGTGCTGCCCGGCCCTGGAGCATCCCTGGGATGTGCTGCCCTCCCCTCTTTGGAGCATCCCTGGGATGCAGTGAGGGTTCAGATGCCCTGCCCACAGCCCTCAGAACATCCCTGGGATGCAGCAAGGGCTGGGATCCCTTCCCGGAGCCCTTGGAGCATCCCTGGGATGCACTCCCTGACTTTGGAACACCCCTGGGATGAGCTCTCAGACTTCAGAACATCCCTGGGATACAACGAGGGCTGGGATAGGCTGCCCTCCCCTCTGTGAAGCATCCCTGGATGCAGTGAGGGCTGGGATGCACTTCCTGGAGCCTTTGGAGCATCCCTGGGATGCAACGAGGGCCGGGATGTGCTGCCCTCCACACTTTGGAACATCCCTGGGATGTGCTCCCTGACTTTGGAATATCCCTGGGATGCAGTGAGGGTTGGGATGTGCTTCCCAGAGCCTTTGGAGCATCCCTGGGATGTGCTGCCCAACCTTGGAGCATCCCTGGGATGCAACAAGGGCCGGGATGCAGTTCCCAGAGCCTTTGGGACATCCCCGGGATGCAGCAAGTGCTGGGATGTGCTGCCTTCCACTTTTGGAGAATCCCTGGGATGCAGTGAGGGCTGGGATGCACAGCCCAACCTTGGAACATCCCTGGGATGCAACGAGGGTTGGGATGCGCTTCCTGGAGCCTTTGGAGCATCCCTGGGATGCCCGACCTTAGAACATCCCTGGGATGCAGCGAGGGTTCAGATGCTGCTCCCTGCAGCCTTTAGAGCCTCCCTGGGATGCAGCGAGGGCCGGGATGTGCTGCCTTCCCCTTTTGGAGCATCCCTGGGATGCAGTGAGGGTTCAGATACTGCTCCCTGCAGCCTTTGGAGCCTCCCTGGGATGCAGTGAGGGCTGGGATGCTTTGCGTGCCCCCAGAACATCCCTGGGATGTGCTGCCTGACCTCGGAGCATCCCTGGGATGCAGCGAGGGTTTGGATGCGCTGCCCACAGCCTTTGGAGCATCCCTGGGATGCGCTGCTCGCCCTCAGAACATCCCAGGGATGCAGCAAGGGCTGGGATGTGCTGCCCTCCCCACTCTGGAGCCTCCCGGGATCTCAGCAGCCCCTCCCAGAGCTGCCCCGCTCCCTGCCAGGCTCTCCGTGCCCTGGAGCCTCCCCTGGCTCCGTCCTGCCCAGAGCGGGAGCGGCCCGGAGTTCTCGGGAATCACCCCAGCCCAGGAGAGGAGGATTGGTTTGGTGTGCTCTGGGAATCACCCTGGCCCAGGAGAGGTTTGGTTTTGTTTGGTTTTGCTTGGTTTTGTTTGGTTTTGTTTGGTTTTGCTTGGTTTTGTTTAGTTTTGTTGGGTTTTGTTTGGCTTTCTTTGGTTTTCTTTGGTTTTCTTTGGTTTTGCTTGGTTTTCTTTGGTTTTCTTTGGTTTTGTTGCCCCGTGTCCCGGATCGAACCCTCCAGGACCTCATCACGCTTTTGGCAGCGGCCCAAGGAAGCAGGGATGAATTGAGTTATTGTATTTCCTGGGTTTCCCCCCTGTTTGGGGAGTGTGAGCCCAGTGAAATCCCAATCCCAATTTTCCACTCCTCCAGCTCTCCAAAAGCGCTTTTTCCTTTGGAAAAGGCAATTTTGCTGATGATTTTGAAGGGTTTAAAGCCCAAAATGGATAAATCCCTTCAGAAGGAGCAGGAGAAAGGGGAGATGGGAAGAGTTCAGACATGTTTGGAGCCAGGAAACCGGGAAAATAATAAAAAAAAAAAAACCAGTGAGAAGTGCTCTTCCAAATCCAGGCCTCCTACTTTGTGAACACATTTAAGTAACGTTAATTGCAGTGCACCGCGGGATAAAGAGGCATTTGTAATTGATTCATCCATGTTTGCCATTTCCTAATTAAAGAGAAAAGAAACCCTAATTATCCTGCCTGTCCCAGTCATTAGGGAATGAGCAATTTTCCCTCTTTGCACACTGGGCTCCCCTTTTCTCCCTGTTACATAAAACCCTCGGCACACACAGGGCTGGGCTCAGCCGACTTGATGGAAGCAGAACTTAGCTCCAGCCCCAAACCCTGCACTGATCACTGGGGGAGCTTTCCCAGAACTCTCTGGAAAACAGGATTGGTGATAAAGGTGGATTTGGGGGTTTAAATGGGTTTTTTTGGGGTTTGATGTCCCTGGCTCTGTGAGCAGCCCTCATGGAACAGGGCAGGGCTGCAGAGCTCAGCCCCAAACCCTGCACAGATCACTGGGGGAGCTTTTCCAAAACTCTCAAGAAAATATGATTGGAGAAAAAGATGAATTTTGGGGTTTAAATGGGTTTTTTTGAGGTTTGATGTCCCTGGCTCTGTGAGCAGCCCGCATGGAACAGGGCAGGGCTGCAGAGCTCAGGCCCAGCTCCAAACCCTGCACAGGATCACTGAGGGAGCTTTCCCAGCACCCCCTGGCAAATAGGATTGGTGAAAAAGATGAATTTTGGTGTTCAAATGGGGTTTTTTGGGCAGGTTTGATGTCCCTGTAAGCACCCCTGTGTGGGAGCAGGGCAGGGCTGCAGAGCTCAGCCCCAGCTCCAAACCCTGCACTGATCAATGGGGGAGCTCTCCCAAAACTCTCTAGATAATAGGATTGGAGAAAAAGATGAATTTTGGGGTTTAAACGGGTTTTTTTGGGGGTTTGATGTCCCTGCGTCTGTGAGCACCCCTCACTGAGCAGGGCAGGGCTGCAGAGCTCAGCCCCAAACCCTGCCCAGATCACTGGGGGAGCTTTCCGAGAACTCTCAAGCAAATAGGATTGGTGAAGGAGGTAAATGTTGGGGTTTAATGTCACTGTGTTGCAGGGCTGGTTGGTTGAAAAGGAAACAAGGAGGAGGTGAGAAAAGATAAAAAATCCCTGTCAGGTAAAAGAGACAACACCTGAGCTGTGCCGGTTCCTTCAGCCCACCTGAAGGGCAGAGGAGGCAGAGGAGAATTCCTGCCCCCAGCTGAGCTCCTGGGGCTGGACCCAGCTCTGCTGCAGCTCCAGATCCTCTGCAGAAGGACCAAGATCCACCCTGACCCTCGGGACTCTCCGTTTCCCTCAGGATTGAAGGCCCTTGAGATGATAGTACATGTTCAGACTCAAATGTTTGTTATTTCTTATCAGTATTTCTTATCACAACCATGAGTTCTGCAGCCTTTCATTCGAAGGCACAAAATGGGTGACTGTCTCTTGGTACAAGGTGTTTTAGGACTAAACTATCCAATTAAGAAAGGACACCTAGATTATTTCCCCTTTTAACCCAATAACTGATCCCTGGAAGCACACAGTGCAGACTTTTCTGTCCAATTACAAAATGCCACCCGAACCCATGTCGAAGAAGAAGAAGCATGAAGAAGTGTGTTGGTTTGGAAAGCTGGGTGTCTGCTAAAGAAGGGAGGAGCCTCCCCTGACATGGAAAATGCAAACCCCCTCCCTCCTAATTGCTATAAATTTAAAATTAAGGGGCTCTCAGGCAAAAAATATGGGAGCAGGAATAACAGTTCTTTATTAGGGAAGAAAATAAAAGGATAAAATAAACAATGCAGTGAACTAAACCAACACTGCCAGAGTCAGAACCCAGCCTGACACCCTGTGGGTCAGGGTGTTGGCAGCAGTGCCATTGGAATTGTGGCTCAGCCCTCCTGCAGTGCCAGGGCTGGTTCTGCTGGAGCAGGATCCTGGACAAGGGGGGAGTCTCCTCTGGAGATCCAGGGGCAGAGGCAGCTGCTGCTGGAGTGGAGAAAAGTCATGGTGTTATTCCTAGAATCTCCAGATTTTATCCAGGCAGGAATGCTTGGCTGGTGTTCCAGAATCTCCAGATTTTATCCAGGCAGGAATGCTTGGCTGGTGTTCCAGAATCTCCAGATTATTTTCCAGGCAGGAATGCTATGGCTGGTGTTCCAGAATCTCCAGATTATATCCAGGCAGGAATGCTTGGCTCCTCCCTCTGGGCTCACATCTCCCAGTGGGATGCTGCAGTTCTTATCAGCCATGCAGGGACATTCAATGGCCTCTTATCAGCAGATGTCTCCCAGAGGGAGGAGTGGGGGTGGAAGAGATAAGGAAACCTGCCCACTGAACAGAAGACAACTGCCATGCAGATGGGGAACAGAACACAATTTTTGGTAATCCAGGACAAGAAGAAACCCAGGATGACTCCCTGTGGCCTCCATTTTGCTTCTATCCACAACACACTAAAAACCCCAAACCCTCAATTTCTCACCCAGTGACACACCTACACCACTCTCTATAATCTATTTCACACTTTTGTGGATTCCAGTCTATCTTAAAGTCCAGGAAACTTTCTCCATGAATGAGGGGCAACATCAGAGCTCCCCTGGGGGTCAGGGCACCCCAGAGCAGACACAGAAATATTCCCTGTGGTGCTCTGGGTTTCCACACAGGACTGCTCCTCATCCTCTGCCATTCCCTCTCCCCAGCCCAGCCCCTGCAGATCCCCCCTTTTCCTGGGGAGAGCATGGTGGGCCTGGAGGAAGAGAAGTAGGAGAGGTCTGCTGTGACCATGTTCATTGGGGAAGAGATGAGGATCTGACTCCATGTTTCAGAAGGCTTGATTTATTATTTTATGATATATATTACATTAAAACTATACTAAAAGAATAGAAGGAAAGGTTTCATCAGTTGGCTAGCTAAGAATAGAATAGGAAGGAATGAATAACAAAGGCTTGTGGCTGGGACAGAGAGTCCGAGCCAGCTGGGCTGTGATTGGCCATTAATTAGAAACAATTAACATGGGCCAATCCCAGATGCACCTGTTGCATTCCACAGCAGCAGATAACCATTGTTCACATTTTGTTTCTGAGGCCTCCCAGCTTCTCAGGAGGAAAAATCCTAAGGAAATGATTTTTCATAAAACATGTCTGTGACAGTCTGCGATGATGTTGGAGTGAGGCAGGGAATCCTGGAATGGTTTGGGTTGGAGAAAGGACCTTAAACCTCATCCCATTTACCCCTTACAGGGCAGGGACACCTCCCACTGTCCCAGGGTGCTCCAGCCTGGCCTTGGCTCTCCTGGATCCCCTTCAGGTTCTGGAATGTGCTGGAAGCTCTCCCTGGATCCTTCCCTTCTCCAGCTGAGCATTCCCAGCTCTCCCATCCCAGCTCCAGAGGGGCTCCAGTCCCAGCTGGGTCTCTGCTCACTCCAAAGTTGATATTTATAATAAAACTGTGCCAGATGAGCCCAGAGCTCAGGGAATTAATTCAGGACATTCTCTGCAGGCACAGCAGGCACCCCTTTCCCCCAAAGGAGGCAGGAGGGAAATTTCCCTTTATCCTGGATTCTTCTTATCCTGTGCCTGTGACAGGGCCCCAGCTGGGAAATCACACAGGGCCCCGATTTGCTCCAACAGCCCTGGCACACGGGGCTGCACCTCACAGCAAAAATTTCCTCCAAAAAAAGCCAAACTGCACCACCCTGCACTGAAAAATGCAAGTTCAGGGCAGGTGAGGCCACTCCCGGATGGATTCCAGTTCCTCTCCTGCTTCCTGCAAGGAGCAGCTGGATCAGGATCAGCTGCTGGGAGGGGATGGAGCTGCTCACACCCCCAGAGCTCCTTCCACTGAGAGTCTTCCTTTATCCAAGCCATGAAATGAATCTGTTCTCAGAAATGTCCCGAGAAAGCAAAAATAAGGCAGAAAATGAAATAAAGACAATCTCAGCCCTTCATCCCCAATGCTGAGGAGCTTGGAGCTGGGAATGTGTTTGAAATCTCTTGAAAATTTGATATTTTAAAGTAAAACTGATTTCCTTCACCAGAGTTTTGCCAGAGCTAGAAGTGTTGGGATTTTTGATGGAAATTCCTCCTTGTTCTGCCAGGGTTTGCTCCTGCTCCCAACAGGAGCTGCTGAAGATGAGAGAATGCAGGAAAGAGGAGGGAAAAGATCAGAATTATTGCAGGTTTGATGGCTTGGAGGGAGAGCTGAGCTCTGAAACCCTCCTGTTGTTCACCAGCTGATTCATCCCTCATCCAACACCACTGGGAATTCAGGAGGATCCAACACCTCTGGGAATTCAGGAGGATCCTGCACCATTGGGAATTCAGGAGGATCCTGCACCATTGGGAATTCAGGAGGATCCAACACCATTGGGAATTCAGGAGGATCCTGGACCCCTGGAATTCAAGAGGATCCTGGACCCCTGGAATTCAGGAGGATCCAACACCTCTGGAATTCAGGAGGATCCTGGACATTGGAATTCAGGAGGATCCAACATCTCTGGATTCAGGAGGATCCAACACCATTGGGAATTCAGGAGGATTTTCTCCTCCTGGGGCCTCCTGTTCCAACCCAGGCCCTGCCTTCCCTCCTGAGCAGGTGCAGCCCCAGCAGGACCTGCTGTGATTCCCTTTCCAGGACCCTGGAATGCCACCAGGACCCCTGGAATGTCACAAGACCCCTGGAATGCCATCAGGATCCCTGGAATGTCACCAGGACCCATAAAATGTCACCAGGACCCTGGAATGCCATCAGGATCCCTGGAATGCCACCAAGACCCCTGGAATGCCACCAGGATCCAAACTGAGGAAACCCTCACAGGTTCCCAAACCCCAAATTGCTGTGAATGATCCACTTGGTTTAAAAAAGGAGAAAAGAAAGAGAGGAAATTCAGCCCAGCTCATCCCAGCTCATCCCAGTTCATCCCAGCTCATCCCAGTTCAGTCCCAGCTCATCCCAGTTCAGCCCAGCTCATCCCAGTTCATCCCAGCTCATCCCAGTTCAGTCCCAGTTCAGTCCCAGTTCAGTCCCAGCTCATCCCAGTTCAGTCCCAGTTCAGTCCCAGCTCATCCCAGCTTTGATTAGAGCTGAGTGTAACCAGTGCAGCCCCACTTTTCCAGCTCTAGCACTGCTGATTTCCTCCTGCAGCTTCTTCATTCTTGTTTCTAATAAAAGCAGGACTCCTGGCCATGCCAAGGTGCCAAAAAATGTGTATTTTATGATTGGCTTTTTGCAAATATTCAAATGAATATTTTATGTGCTATGTTAGAAAGTTTTGCTGTATTAATTTTCTTAAGTAGTGTGTTAAATATAGTTTTAGGTTATAACAAAATGTTAAAATAGAAACTTTGCTATCTAAGATACTTTTTAAAAAGAGAGGACTTGCAGTGAGATAGCAGCCACAGGACACCTGAATCTTTCAGAGAAAGAGAATTTATTGCTCCATTATCAGTAGAAACTTCTTCCCACCTCACTCAGGTTAGGATTCAGAGGAAGAAGCTGACACTGCCCAGACAGAATCCTGTGTTTGAATGGAATTTATGCATCATGGATGAGGTGTATGAATATGCAACAGGCTGTTGCTTTTAAGGGTTAATCCTCTGTTAACTTGGGTCCTTTTTTGGGCTTATTTTGCCCAGAAAAGGTACCTGGACTGTCTGTAATTCTTTGTTTCTATTGTCTTGTATTGTCCTAATCCAAATTGTCCAAATTTTTATTACTCTAATTTTATTACTATTTAATAACCATTTTATTACTATTAAACTTTTAAAAATTAAAAAAACCCCTAATAATTGCCCTTTTTCACATTTATATTTTATATTTAAAAAAAAGTTGAATCACGCTGTGAAGTCACCAGCAGGGCAAGGGGTGAGGAGCTCAGCCCCGAGCCAGGCCCGGTCCCACCCCTGGGGTTATTTGTGTTGGATAATTAGTCCCTGGGATTAATTGTGTCGGGTAATTAACGGAGCGCTCTGGAAATCGGGGCCCCTGTGTGTAAACAGCGATGGTGCCCCAGGAGCTTCACCTTTCGCTGACAACGGGACAGACAATGGGACAGACAATGGGACAGACAATGGGACAGAATGGGCAATCAGCCTGGGACAGGGGCAGGGACAGCCAGGCCCACCCTGACTTCCCAGAGAGCACAAACTGTTCCCTGCCGAGGCCCGGGGGGATTCCAACCCTCACTTCAGAATTCCCAATCCCTCCCTAAATTCTCCAAACCCTCACTGCAGGATTCTCAATTGCTCCCAGATCCAAACCCTCACTGCAGGATTCCCAATCTCCTTCCCAGACTGCTCCAAACTCTCATTTCAAGATTCCCAATCCCTCCCTGACTGATCCAAACCCTCATTTCAGGATTCCAATCCCTCCCTGAGTGATCCAAACCCTCATTTCAGGATTCCAATCCCCCCCTGAGTGATCCAAACCCTCATTTCAGGAGTCCCAATTTCCTTCTCAGAGTGATCCAAACTGTCACTTCAAGATTCCCAGTCCCTCCCAGGGTGATTCAAACCCTCAATCCAGAATTCCCAATCTCACCTAGAGTCCTCCAAACCCTCAATCCAGAATTCCCAATTTCCTTCCCAGAGTACCCCAGACTCTCAATTCAGGATTCCCAATCCCTCCCTGAGTGATCTAAACCCTCACTGCAGGATTCCCAATCCCTCTGAGGTGATCCAAACCCTCAATGAAGGATTCACAATCCCTCCCTGAGTGATCCAAACCCTCAATTCAGGATTCCAAATCCCTCACAGAGTGATTCAAACTCTCAATCCAGAATTCCTGATTTCCTTCCCTGAGTACTCCAAACCCTCACTTCGTAATTCCCAGTCCCTCCCAGGGTGATCCAAACCCTCACCTCAGAATTCCCAATCCCTCCCAGACTAATCCAAACCCTCACTTCATAATTCCAAATCCCTCCCAGAATACCCCAAACCCTCACCTCAGGATTCCCAATCTCCCTCCCAGTGCTGGCAGTGGCTGTCCCCAAGACAGAGGACCCGACAGACAGAGCAACTCGGACCAGGACAACGCCAGGGACACAAGGACCCGCACAGGGACACAAGCCAGGCAAGGACATCAGGGGACATCAGAGGGACCACGGACAGGCACAGAGGATACGGGACAGGCAGAGGGACACGGGGACAGGCACAGGGACACGGGGACAGGCAGAAGGACACAAGGACAGGCACAGGGACACGGGGACAGGCAACATGGGACAGCAGGGACAACAGGGACAAAAGAGACACGGGGACAGGACACAGGGAGGACAGGCAGGGGACAGGATCAGCAGGGACACAGGGGACAAGGGACAGCAGAGGACACGGGGACAGGACCGGCAGCAAGGGACACGGACAGGCAAGGGACACGGGACAGGGGACAGGGACATGGGGACCCGGACAGCAGGGACACAGGGACAGGCACAGGGGACACAGGGACAGGCAAGGGACACAGGGACAGGCACAGGACAGGGACGGACAGGGACAGGACATTCAGAGGGAACAGGGACAGGCACAGGGACACAGGGACAGGCAGAGGGACACGGGGACAGGCACAGGGACACAGGGACAGGCAGAGGGACACAGGGACAGGCACAGGGACACAGGGACATTCAGAGGGACACGGGGACAGGCAGAGGGACACAGGGACAGGCACAGGGACACAGGGACAGGCACAGGGACACCGGGACATTCAGAGGGACACAGGGACGGGCAGAGGGTGCTCTCTGTTCCCAGGTTTCATTCCCTGCTGTGCCACCCAACCTCCTGCACATCCCAAACCCTCAGCCCTGCCATGTGGGGAGGGGGATTCTCTTCCCAGGCACCCATTTGGGGGTAAATGTGGGGCTGTTATTGCCTGTTCCTAATTAACCACTGGCTCCAGCAGGAGCTGGGACTGCAGGCACCCCAAAAAGGCACCCCTGGGGGGACTGCAAGCACCCTAAAAAGGCATTTCTGGAGGGACTGTGGGCACCCCAACACAGCACCTGTGAAGGGACTGCAGGCACCCTAAAAAGGGATTTCTGAAGGGACTGAGGCACCCTAAAAAGTCACATCTAGAGGGGCTGCAGGCACCCTAAAAAAGATCCTCTGGAAAGACTGCAGGCACCCTGAAAAGGCACCTCTGGAGGGACTGCAGGCACCCTCAAAAAGCACTCCTGGAGGGACTGTGGCCACCCCAACAGGACATTTCTGCAACAGGGCACTCCTGCAGGGGCTGCAGACACTCCAACAGGGCACTTCTGGAGGTGCTGCCCTTGTGTGAATGAAGGTTTGGGATGGAAGGACTCGAGTCCATAAAGGAAAGGTCCCGAATTATCATTTGGTTGCCCTGAGCATCCCCTTTTCAGGAGAGAACCGCTCCCAGCACACACCAACCCCACACAGACGTCCCCAAACGCAGGGTTTGAAAGGCTTTTCCATTTCCTCCACCTGCCCCGATGCGTTTTGCCCGCGGAGCTCCCGGGATGAACTCACCCGGGGAGCTGCAAAGGTTCCCAAACAAAGAAAGGCTCCTTCCCATTCCGGCTGACACAAAGAGCGCTCCCGTCACTGTGAGTCAGCCCCGGCCCCACCCGGCCCCGCAGCCTGGGGAGGGTCTCCTGCTTTGATGTCCTTGGCCAGAGCGCGTCACCCTCCCCTGCACCTGAGAAAACATCCAGAAAACATCCAGAAAACATCCCTCCCTCCCCTCTTCCCTTCCTTCCCTTCATCCCTTTGTGAAAAATGAGTATTTTATAATTGGCTTTTTGCAAATATTAAAATGAATATTGTATGTGTTATGTTAGGAATAGTATGTGTAAATGTATATGTATATGTATATGTATATGTATATGTATATGTATATGTATATGTACATGTATAAAATATGTATATGTATAAAATATGTGTATATATAATATATATACACATATCCATATATTTTATAATATATAAAATATATGTATGGATATAAAAATGAATATTATATGTGTTATGTTACGAATAGTATATGTATATGTATATGTACATGTATATGTATATGTACATGTATAAAATATGTATATGTATAAAATATGTGTATATATAATATATATATACACATATCCATATATTTTATAATATATAAAATATATGTATGGATATAAAAATGAATATTATATGTGTTATGCTAGAAATATGAATATTAACTGTATATGTATATAAAATGTATATATAATTATATATTAAGTATATAAGTATATATATATAAGTATATATTATAATTATTAAGGATATATTATTAATTATATATAAGTATATAAGTATATAGAATTATATATTTTATATATATATAGACATATATCCATATATTTTAGAATATATAAAATATATGTACATAAAAAAGAGTATAATATGTGTTGTTAGAAAGTTATGCTGTATTAATTCTCTTCTCTCCTTCCCCTCTTCCTTTCCTTCCCTTCATCCCTTTGCGAAAAATGTGTATTTTATGATTGGCTTTTTGCAAATATTAAAATCAATATTATATGTGTTATGTTAGGAATAGTATATGTATATGTATATGTATATGTATATGTATATGTATATGTATATGTATATGTATATGTATATGTATATGTATAAAATATGTATATATATAATATATATATACACATATCCATATATTTTAGAAGATATAAAATATATGTATGTATATAAAAATGAATATTATATGTGTTATGCTAGAAATATGAATATTAAATGTATATGTATATAAAATGTATATATATATATAAATATAAGGATATACATTATATATTTTATATATATAGACATATATCCATATATTTTAGAAGATATAAAATATATGTATATAAAAAAGAGTATAATATGTGTTGTTAGAAAGTTATGCTGTATTAATTCTCTTCTCTCCTTCCCCTCTTCCTTTCCTTCCCTTCATCCCTTTGCGAAAAATGTGTATTTTATAATTGGCTTTTTGCAAATATTAAAATCAATATTATATGTGTTATGTTAGGAATAGTATATGTATATGTGTATGTATATGTATATGTATATGTATATGTATATGTATATGTATAAAATATGTGTATATATATAATATATTTATACACATATCCATATATTTTATAATACATAAAAATATATTATGTATATAAAAATGAATATTATATCTGTTATGTTAGGAATAGTATATGTATATGATTATGTATATGTATAAAATATAAGTGTATATATATAATATATATACACATATCCATATATTTTATAATATATAAAATATATGTATGGATATAAAAATGAATATTATATGTGTTATGCTAGAAATATGAATATTAAATGTATATGTATATAAAATGTATATATATATATATAAATATAACTGTGTATATATAATATATATTTTATATATAGACATATATCCATATATTTTAGAAGATATAAAATATATGTATATAAAAAAGAGTATTATAAGTGTTGTTAGAAAGTTATGCTGTATTAATTCTCTTCTCTCCTTCCCCTCTTCCCTTCCTTCCCTTCATCCCTTGGTGAAAAATGTGTATTTTATAATTGGCTTTTTGCAAATATTAAAATGAATATTGTATGTGTTATGTTAGGAATAGTATGTGTAAATGTATATGTATATGTATATGCACATGCATATGCATATGTATATGTATATGTATATGTATATGTATATGTATAAAATACGTGTATATATATAATATATTTATACACATATCCATATATTTAAGTGTATATATATAATATATATACACATATCCATATATTTTATAATATATAAAATATATGTATGGATATAAAAATGAATATTATATGTGTTATGCTAGAAATATGATTATTAAATATATATGTATATAAAATGTGTATATATATATAAATATAAGTATATATAATTATATATTTTATATATATAGACATATATCCATATATTTTAGAAGATATAAAATATATGTATATAAAAAAGAGTATAATATGTGTTGTTAGAAAGTTATGCTGTATTAATTCTCTTCTCTCCTTCCCCTCTTCCTTTCCTTCCCTTCATCCCTTTGCGAAAAATGTGTATTTTATGATTGGCTTTTTGCAAATATTAAAATCAATATTATATGTGTTATGTTAGGAATAGTATATGTATATGTATATGTATATGTATATGTATAAAATATAAGTGTATATATATAATATATATATACACATATCCATATATTTTAGAAGATATAAAATATATGTATGTATATAAAAATGAATATTATATGTGTTATGCTAGAAATATGAATATTAAATGTATATGTATATAAAATGTATATATATAAATATAAGTATATATAATTATATATTTTATATATATAGACATATATCCATATATTTTAGAAGATATAAAATATATGTATATAAAAAAGAGTATAATATGTGTTGTTAGAAAGTTATGCTCTTCTCTCCTTCCCCTCTTCCTTTCCTTCCCTTCATCCCTTTGTGAAAAATGTGTATTTTATGATTGGCTTTTTGCAAATATTATAATGAATATTATATGTGTTATGCTAGAAATATGAATATTATATGTATATTAATTATATGTATATGTATATATATAAAATATAAGTGTGTATATATAATATATTTTATATATATTGACATATATCCATATATTTTATAATATATAAAATATATTTATATATGTATATAAGAATGAATATTATATGTGTTATGTTAGAAAGTTATGTTTTATTAATTCTCTTCTCTCCTTCCCCTCTTCCCTTCCTTCCCATTTATCCCTTTGTGGAAAATGTGTATTTTATGATTGGCTTTTCACAAATATCCAAATGATTATTTTATCTGTTGTGTTAGAAATATGAATATTATATATATACGTGCATATAAAATGTATATATATGTATATATATAAAATATATGTATATATGTATATAACAATGAGTATTATATGTATTATGTTAGAAATATGAATATTATACGTATATGTATATTAAATGTGTATGTATATATATAAAGTATAAGTATATATAAACATATATATTTTTTATATATAGACATATATACATATATTTTATATATACATATATAAAATATATGTGTATATGTATATAAAAATGAATATTTTATGTGTTATGTTAGAAAGTTATGCTGTGTTAATTCTCTTCTCTCCTTCCCCTCTTCCCTTCCTTCCCTTTATCCCTTTGTGAAAAATGCGTATTTTATTATTTTATTTTTGCAAATATTAAAATTAACATTATATGTGTTATGCTAGAAATAGGAATATTATATGTATAAAATATATATGCACATATATAAAAAATATATTCATTTATATATATATCAAATATATAATTCATTAAAATATAGAATTCATAAAATATATATAATTCATAAAATATATAATTAATATATATCTGTATATAAAATGAATATTATATGTGTTATGTTAGATAGTTATGCTGTGTTAATTTTCTTAAGTACTGTGTCAAATATAGTTTTAGGTTATAACATAATGTTAAAATAGAAACTGTGCTATGTAAGATACTTTTTCTAAAGAAAGGACCTGCAGTGAGACAGCAGCCACAGGACACCTGAATCTTTCACAGAAAGAGAATTTATTGTTCCATTTTCAGAAGAAACAAACTTCTTCCCACCTTGCTCATGTTGGGATTAAGACGAAGAAGAAGCTGACACTGCCCAGACAGAATCCTGTGTTTGAATGGAATTTACTCATCATGGATGAGGTGTGTGAATATGCAACAGGCTGTTGCTTTTAAGGGTTAATCCTCTGTTAATGTGGGGCCTTTTTCGGGCTTATTTTGCCCAGAAAAGGTACCCAGACTGTTCTTATCTCTTTCTCTTTATTGTCTCATATTGTCCTAATCTCAATTGTTCCAATTTTTATTACTCTAATTATGTTACTATTTTTATAACCATTTTATTACTATTCAACTTTTAAAATTTTAAAAACATGCGATTGGCATTTTTCACAGCATGAGTGTGCAAAATATACTTGTGAAAGTGCTGCTTTACTGTACTTGAGTGCACATTCCATACCATGTCTGTAAAGGAAGGTAAAAATATTTGCCACTGTCATCCTTAACATTTGCCTGTTATTTTCCCTAGGGAATCTTCATTCTCAGATCATCAATTGTTTCTGTCAGACCAGGGTTATTTGTCTGTGAACCTGAAACTTCATTTGCAAGGTTAAATATACTTAAAATAAATACAAGAAATTACTTGAATTATCTGCCATTCCAACACGAGGATTACATTTTGTTTTTCTGAATGCAGCATTAGGCTCACAGTGGTGGGAAAGGCTTGAGAAGAAACTTCTGGGAAATGTTGGTGTCCTCCAGCACAGAGGAATTGAGTGGAAAATCTTGGGAGCATTGTGTGGGAAATGAATTTGTAGAGAATTCTCAAAGTCTGACAGAAGGCGCCCACAGGTGTGTATTTGTATGGAAACTTTGAGATAAGAAATGTTATCAGCACAGCACTGGATGGATTTAAGGTCCTTTCCCACCCAAAACATTCCAGGATTCTGTGGCGTGATTAATTCCATGTTATAATTCCATGGTATGATTGATTCCATGCTATAATTCCATGCCATGATTCCATGCCATAATTCCATGGTGTGATTCATTCCATGCCATGATTCCATGCTATAATTCCATGTTATAATTCTATGCTATAATTCCATGGTGTGAATAATTTCATGCTACAATTCCATGTTATAATTCCATGCCATAATTCCACGCCACGATTCCATGCTATAATTCCAAGACATGATTCCACGGTGTGATTTATACCATGCTATAATTCAATGCTATAATTCCATACTATAATTCCATGATGTGATCAATTCTATGCTATAATTCCTTTCTATGATTCCATGGTGTGATTGATTCCATGCTGTAATTCCATGCTATGATTCCATGGTGTAATTCCATAATTATTCCATGTTATCATTCCATATAATTCCATGCTATGATTCCATGGTATAATTCTATGGTGTGATTTATTCAATGCTATAATTCCATGCTGATTCCATGCTATGATTCCATGTTATAATTCCATGGTGTGATTAATTCCATGCCATAATTCCATGCTATAATCCCATGCTATAATTCTATGCCATAATTAATAATTCTCATCCGAGGATGAGGGAAGAGACGAGGATCTGACTCCATGTTTCAGAAGGCTTGATTTATTATTTTATGATATATATTATATTAAAACTGTACTAAAAGAATAGAAGAAAGAATTTCATCAGAAGGCTGGCTAAGAATAGAATAAGAAGGAATGATAACAAAGGCTGGGACAGAGAGTCCGAGCTGGCTGACTGTGATTGGTCATTAATTAGAAACAACCACATGAGACCAATCACAGATGCCCCTGTTGCATTCCACAGCAGCAGATAACCATTGTTTGCATTTTGTTCCTGAGGCCTCCCAGCTTCTCAGGAGGAAAAATCCTAAGGAAAGGATTTTCCATAGAAGATGTCTGTGACAGTTCTTTCCACTTCCCTCCAAGGAATCCTTCCGGACCTGGTTGGGGGGAGAGCCCGTGTGGGTTTGCTTTCTGGAGGGGCTCCCTTTGGGGGTTTTCTCCCAAATTTGCCTCAAACATCCTGGTTTAAACGTCCAACACACCAGGGGAGCATCCCTGGCACTGGGAATCCCTTGGAAGCCGCTGCAGCTCCCAGAGCCGCGATCAGCTCCAGCGGCCGCGGCCTCTGCCGCTCCCCAGATGGGAAATCACTTCCAGGCAGCTGGGGCTGCCCTCACCCTGCTCCATTCCCGTCACCTCGCACGTCAGAGGCTGCTGGAGCTCTCTCTTCCCACTGCCAGCAGAGGTGGGGTCCGTGGGACCGTGCTCCGTGCGGAGCACCCGGCACTGACCCCTCCCCACCCTCGGGGGCCGAGCAGCCCCTGGCCCTGACCCTGCAGGGCAAGCAGGGGCTGCTCTGTTTGTCCAGGCGCTCCTCTCCTGCTCTGCCTCTGCCTCCCAGGCTGACTGGCCTTTCTAATCTCTTGGCATCGCGCTCGGTGCAGGAAAAAAAAGGAAAACAGCAAAAAAAAAAACAAAACCCCGATGAAAAATTTGCTTGGAGTTGGCTGGGTCCCAGCTCCCCGGCTGCAGGGATGAACAGCTCCGATCCAGAGCTTCTGAAAATCCCAAATCTGCTGCAGGAAAGGTCACTGGAAGGGAGTGGGATCATCCAAGGCAACCCGAGGAAAGGATGAACCTGGGGGTCCCATTTCCCACCTGGGGATTCCCATTTCCCACCCAAGGGATCCATTTCCACCTGGAGATCCCATTTCCTACCTAAGGATCCCATTTTCCCACCTGGTGGCAGCACCCTGAGGACCCATTTCTCACTGGGATCCCATTATCCCACCTGGGGTTCCATTCCACTCTGGGGTCCCATTTCCCACTGAGGGATTCCATTGTGCCACCCTAGGGATCCACTTTATCCCACCTGAGGGTTCCATTCCCACCTGAGGGTCCCATTTTCCACCTGAGGATCCCATTTCCCACCTGAGCATTTCCCTCCTAGTGGGCAGCACCCTGGGGATCCCATTTCTCTCCTGGGGCTCCTATTTTCTACCTGGGGTTCCCATTTTCCACCTTGCGATCCCATTTCCCACCTGAAGGTCCCATTTCCACCTGCGGATCCCATTTCCCACCTGGGGCTCCCATTTTCCACCTGAGGGTGCCATTTCCACCTGGAGATCCCACTTCCTACCTGAGGATCCCATTTCCCACCTGGTGGGCAGCACCCTGAGGATCCCATTTCACTGGGCTCCCATTTCCCACCTGAGGGTTCCATTCCCATCTGAGGGTCCCATTTCCCACTTGGGGATTCCATTTCCCACCCAGGGGATCCCATTTCCTACCTGAACATCCCATTTCCCACCTGGTGGGCAGCACCCTGAGGGTCCCATTTCCCACCCTGAGGATCCCATTTCCCACCTGAGGGTCCCATTTCCCACCTGAACATCCCATTTCCCACCTAGTGGGCAGCACCCTGGGGATCCCATTTCCCACCTGAGGGTCCCATTTCCACCTGGGGATCCCATTTCCTACCTGAGGATCCCATTTCCCACCTGGTGGGCAGCACCCTGAGGATCCCATTTCTACCTGGGGATCCCACTTCCCACCTGAGGATCCCATTTCCCACCTGAGCATTTCCCACCTAGTGGGCAGCACCCTGGGGATCCCATTTCCCACCTGAGGGTCCCATTCCCACCTGAGGGTCCCATTTCCACCTGAGGGTCCCATTTCCACCTGGGGATCCCATTTTCAGGAAGCTGGGGAGGGACTTTTCAGGTTGCTGCCTGAATCTCAGGAGGTTCCTCCTCCCTGAGCAGCTGCAGCTGGAGCTGCCCCACACAAACCCTGCTGTGGGGCTGGGATGGGGCAGGGTTTTCTATTCTCACATTTATTTATTTATCTTAGTAGGAAACCACTTCCACTGGGACTGGAAATGCAGGGTTTGGGTTTTTTTTAAAGATTTCCTTTCCAAAAGGAAAGAAGAAGAGCACAGGAACCAAATATTTCAGAGTTCCACAATGAGTGCAGTGCTTCAGTGTGTGAGAATGATGTCCTGGGAATGAAACCACTTATCCACTGCTTTGGGGAGTTAAAACAGCAATCCTGGGAAAACAGAATGTGCCAGCAGCTCTACAAGGTCCCAAAAACTTCCAAAAATCTTCGAGGAGGGACAGGAGGGCTCTGGTGGGACAAGTGCTGTTGGCACGGTGCAAGAGGAACCCAAGCCTTTAATTTGGAATTAAATCCCCTGTGGCTGCTCCTGGATGTGGAACCCACTGTGTAAAACCCAACCCTCCCCTGGGAATGGGAATGTTTGCAATGGGAATGGAGGAAAGGATCTGCTGAGTTCATATTCTGGTTTCTCTCTCACAGGGGAAAGGATCTGCTGAGTTCATATTCTGGTTTCTCTCTCACAGGGAAATGGACCTGCTGGAATAAATCCAGAGGAGGCCACGGAGAGCTGGAGCCCCTCTGGAGCCAGGGAATGGAAAAATCTGGAATGGGAATATTTGGAGCCTGGGTGTGGGTCCAAGTGAGTGTGATGTGTTTGTCACCTGCAGAGGTGACCACGACACCTCCAGACAGAAACATTCCCAACCAGGAGAACTTTCCAGCTCCCAGCTCCTGTTTCCTGCTCCTTTTCTCGCCAATTACTTCTCCCTTGGTGCAGCTGAAACCCTGCAGTTTGTGAATCCCCTGGAGGCCTGAGGTGTGCTCCTGCCTGGAGTGATATCCCTGCAGAATCCATCCCTGCTCAGGGAGCTGCAAGGAGCCCCTCACATGAGGGAAGGAGTTAATTAGGACATCCAGAGCTGCTTTTAATCCTCCCCAGTGCAGAAAGCAGAATGTGTAATGGGAATTCCTTCATTTGGTTTGGTTTCCAGAGCTTGGAATGATGTTAGGACAGCCATGCTGTCAATGCCATCCCAGGGTCCAAGAACATGTCATCCCCACTCCAGCTGCTGAAACCAAACAATGTGTGCTGAAAGGGAGATGGATTGAGGGGATCAGCTGGTAGGAGGCATCACAGAGGGAATGTGGGAAGGAAATTCCCTGCAGGTGGGTTCTGGGCAGCTGAATGCACTGTTTTCCAGAGCAGCCACCACAGGACAGAGCTGTTTCCTTGTTCCCTTTGGCCATTTCCCTGCTCCCTTTGAGATTCCTCTGCTCCATTCGGATATTTCCCTGCTCCCTGTGGCCATTTCCCTGCTCCCTGTGGCCATTTCCTTTCTCCCTTTGCACATTTCCCTGCTCTATTTGAGATTCCCCTGCTCCTTTTGGACACTTCCCTGCTCCTTTTAGCCATTTCCCTGCTCCCTTTGGGCATTTCCCTCCTCCTTTTGGGAATTTTCCAGCTCCATTTGGTCATTTCCCTGCTCCATTTGCACATTTCCCTGCTCCCTTTGGGAATTTCCCTGCTCCCTTTGGACACTGCTCTGCTCCATTTGGGCATTCCCTTACTCCCTTTGCCCATTTACCCCCTCCCTTTGGCCATTCCCCTGCTCTTTTTGGGAATTTCCCCGCTCCACTTGGGAAATTTTGTGCTCCATTTGGGAAATTTCCTTACTCCATTTGGGCATTTCCCTGCTCCTTTTAGCCATTTCCTGCTCCCTTTGGCCACTTCCTTGCCCCCTTTGGCCATTTCATTTCTCCCTTTGGGCACTTCCCTGCTCCCTTTGGGCATTTCCCTGCTCCATTTGAGATTCCCCTGCTCCTTTTAGCCATTTCCCTGGTCCTTTTGTACATTCCTCTGCTCCATTTGGACATTTTCCTGATCCCTTTGGATACTGCTCTGCTCCATTTGTGCATTTCCTTACATCATTTGGGCATTTCATTGCTGCCTTTGGCCATTCCCCTGCTCCTTTTGGACACTGTTGTGCTCTCTTTTCACATTTCCCTGCTCCCTTTTGACATTTCCTTTCTCCATTTGAGATTCCCCTGCTCCCTTTGGCCATTTCCCTGCTCCCTTTGAACATTCCCCTGCTCCCTTTGGACATTTCCTTTCTCCATTTGGACATTTCCCTGCTCCTTTTGGACATTTTCTCCTCCATTTGGGCATTTTCCTTCTCCCTTTGGATATTTCCTTGCCCCCTTTGAGATTCCCCTGTTCCTTTTGGATATTTCCCTGCTTCATTTGAGATTCCCCTGCTCCCACTGGGCATTTCTCTGCTCCCTTTGGACATTTCCTTGCTCCATTTGGGATTTCCCTGCTCCTTTGCCCATTTCCCTGCTCCTTCTGGCATTTCCCTCTCCCTTTGGACATTCCCTGCTCCCTTTTGGACATTTCTTCTTCATTTGGAGATTTCCCTGCTCCACTGGCATTTCCCTCCCTTTGAAGCATTCCCTGCTCCATTTGGATTTCCCTGCTCATTTGGATTTCCCCCTCCTCTTGGGAATTTCCCTGCTCCTTTTGAATTTCCATTGCTCCTTTGCCATTTCCCCTCTCCCTTTGGCATTCCCGCTCCATTTGGAGATTCCCTGCTCACTTTGAAATTCCCTGCTCCCTTTGACATTTCCTTGCTCCCTTTGAACATTTCCCTGCTCCCTTGGACACTTCCTGCTCCCTTTTGACATTTCCTTCTCCATTTGAGATTCCCTGCTCCTTTTGGCATTTCCCTACTCCTTTTACCATTTCCCTGCTCCATTTGGGATTCATTTCCGTGCCCTTTGCCCATTCCCTTGCTCTCTTTGCACATTCTCCTGCTCCCTCTTGATTTTCCCTGCTCCTTTTGACATTTTCCTTTCTCCATTTGAGATTCCCCTGCTCCCTTTGGGCATTTCCCTGCTCCCTTTGAACATTTCCCTGCTCCCTTTTGACATTTCCTTTCTCCATTTGAGATTCCCCTTCTCCCTTTGCCCATTTCCCTGCTACCTTTGCCCATTCCCTTGCTCTCTTTGCACATTTCCCTGCTCCCTTTGGGATTTCCCTGCTCCCTTTGCCCATTCCCTTGCTCTCTTTGCACATTTCCGTGCTCCCTTTGGGATTTCCCTGCTCCCTTTGCCCATTTCCCTCCCTGGTGTGCCACAGGACCCTGCCCAGGTGCGCCCTGCAGGCAGAGGCAGCTCCGTGCAGCTGCCCCGTGGCTCAGCTCAGAGATCGGAGCATTCCTGGTGCTCATTCCAGATCCTCTCCCATTCCAAACCTCCCAAAACACCCAAACCTTGCAGGGAATGCCTGAACCTTGCACCCAGCCCCAAAGTGCAGCTTTCTGAGCCCTGCTCCTTTCACCTTCAGCACCCTGGGTATAAAAGCAGAGGAGAATTCCCTCCGTGCCCGTTAATGCCCTTAACGAGCCCGTGTTAATTGCATTTGCTGCTGTTCTATTTCAAGGCCCCACAATCTGCTTGCTCTTATTCCAATCAGGTTTCTGATTCTCCACACTTGGCTGCTGCTTTTCCACCCTGCAGCCTCAAAATCAGCATCAGCACCTTGGGAAGGACATTTAGGAGAAGACAAATCCCCTCTCTCTAAATAAATCTGATTTAATAAATAAACCTGATTTATTCCCCCTCAGCAAAGCAGGTGAGCAAACCCTTTTCCCCCAGTGCATTTGTGGTTTGGAATTTTCCTGCACCACTCACTTCCCTGAAGAGTTAAATCCGAGCAGGGAGAACTCAAAAAGTTGGGAATTATCCCAGCCATCCATCCTTGCCTCAGTTTCCCCCTGACAAAGATCACTGGAGCTGCTGCTCTGGCAGTGACACCGGACTTGATGGAAGAAAATGCAATTAAAGGAGATCAGCTGCAATTAAGCAGGATCAAAACAGTTCCCCTCCCACTTAAACAAGCAAATTAAGCCAATTTTTTTGTGCATGTGCCCATTTATCAGCTGTTTCCATGGCAACCCTTGTTGTCCTCCGTGCTGTGTCTCGTTTGTGTCATGGTAACACCCTGGAATCCTGGTCCCATTGTCCTGGGTTCCGTGCAAATGTTCACAAGGGAGACCTTTAATCTCCAGATCTCGCAGCTCCTCACTCCAACTGACACAAGTTTATTGTGGGCACTGTTCTTGTGGTGCTTCAGCCCAGATAGGCTGAGCTTGCTCCTTCCTGGCTCCATCTCACTTGGGCTGGAGTGGAAGAATCAATATTTACTCAGCAATTTGCAGCCCTTTGACTGAACCGGTTTAAAAATCTCAGCTCCAGCAAAGTGCTGCAACTCCCTGGAGTGGAGTGAAGCTGTTCCTTCATCATCAGAGACTTTGTGGGGATTTGACTTTGAAATGCTTCTTTTGGTGTTCAATTCCAGCAGTTCCAAGGCCTTTTAACAAAATCCTGACCTTGCAGGGCTCCCCCCTCCTGTCTGAGCTCATTTCCATAATATTCCGGTTCTAAATTCCTGTGCTTTGTTACAAACCCTGTGTTTGCTGCTGGGGGAGCTCCTGGAGGTGAGGGATGCCCTGGAGAGCTGCAGGGATCCCAGCAGGACAAGGCTGGAGCGGAATTTGGGTCCTGGTGGGCTCAGCTGTGCTGGCTGAGCCTGTGCAGTCACTGGGGGGGACCAGAGATCCTGGAAAAATGGGATTTTTCATGGAGGGGAGGATGTGCTGAGTTACTGTGGTGCTTTCTGTTTCACTGGGGAAGGGAAAATCCAGAGGCCATGGAGAGCTGAGATGGGGGAGCTGGGGTGCTCACCTGGAGAGGAGAAGGCTCCAGGAGAGCTCAGAGCCCCTCCAGGGCCTGAAGGAGCTCCAGGAGAGGGACTGGGGACAAGGATGGAGGGACAGGACACAGGGAATGGCTCCCACTGGGAAAGGGGAGATTGGGGTGGGATATTGGGAAGGAATGAGGGTGGGGAGGGGCTGGGATGGAATTCCCAGGGAGCTGTGGCTGCCCCTGGATCCCTGGCAGTGCCCAAGGCCAGGCTGGAGCCCCCTGGGACAGAGGGAGGTGTCCCCGCCATGGCACGGGTGGCTCTGGGTGACTTTTATGTCTCTTCCCACCCAAACCATTCCAGAATTCCCTGATTCTGAGATACCAAAGCCTCTCTGCAGAACTCCTGCAAGGCTGGCCTGGCCTTCTTTGGAAAGAATATCCCCTGATTTATCCACCCAGCCCCGAATCCATGGCAGAACCCCCCAGCAGCCTTCCTGGAGATGCCCCAGCCCCTGGAAGCCCCTGGGGCACCTGGGCAGTGCTGGGGCCATCGGTGCCTGCAGGAGGCTGACCTGCCCTGCATTTCCTGCAGATTAGCAGGGATTCAAGGCCATTGTTGGTTCCTGCTCTCTCAGTGAAATGAAATATCCCAACAGAGATTCCAGGGCTGCCTTTGGCAATTAATGATCAGCAGAGCCCAGAAATAGCTCTGTGCTCCTGCTGCTGCTCTCGTGTGGGGAGCACACAAAGCTTGGAGGAGTCTCTGCCACACAAACTTTTCTCTGGTGAGGGTCTGATGGCTGAGGATTTCAGTTTCTCTATTTTCCATCTATCTGTGCTCCTGCTTTTCTTTAGGGCATAACTCTGAACTCCATGCTCAGTGTCAGCTCCTGCTTTCCCATTTTGGGCAGACACAACAATCCCTCTCCAGGATTTCAGCTTTTACATTTCCATCTCTCTGTAATCCTGCAGTTTATGGGCATAACTCTGGGCATAAATCCAGTTTAGGGCATAACTCTGAACTCCACACCCAGTGTGAGCTGCTGCTCTTCCATTTTGGGCAGACACAACAATTCCTCTCCAGGCCTGGGAACCAAGGACACCTCACTGCCTCAGGCCCCAGAAATTAAACAAAAGTGAGTTGAGGGCAGCAAATTTGGGGTCAATTACTTCATTACCTGCAGCTGTAATTGGAAGACTAACCCCAATATGCAAATGACCCAAACTTATAAAAGTGTGAAACCCATGAGTCCATTTTTGGGTGGGCCTGAGGAGCTTTATCTGCCCTAAATGCACATGAAAACCCTTCAAGAAATAGAAATGCTTTTTATTTTATTAATTTTGTCTGGCCTCTGTTTTCAGGCAGCCCCAAAAGGCAGCAGGTCGAGCATCTCCCAGCTTGAAAACCACAAAGTTTTGCTGCCTGAGAG
The DNA here is from genome assembly GCF_028769735.1 of Zonotrichia leucophrys gambelii. Lineage (NCBI taxonomy): Eukaryota > Metazoa > Chordata > Aves > Passeriformes > Passerellidae > Zonotrichia > Zonotrichia leucophrys. The sequence continues at coordinate 5,410,495 of NC_088191.1, read as the reverse complement.
GGTGAGGCTGTGCAGGCCCAGGCCCTGGGCGGCCTCTGCTCTGTTTTTTGTTTGGCTCTGGTGTTGCAGAGGTTTCCTTAGCAACCCCTGTATCCTTTTACAAGTCATTGTTAGTGACACACATTGACGTGGGGATGCTAAAAACGATGGCACCCAATAAAAATAACCCCGGTGATGACCCCGTTTCCTTAAGCAAACAGCACCAGGATCCACCAGGATGGGCCACAGGGATTTCTCTCTGGAACAATGATGTCTCAGCCTCCAGCAGCACCAACAGGAGCTCGCAAAGGTCACGGGGAAAATCTTCCATCCTCTGCTCTCCGGGCCTAATCCCAGCTTTTACAGGCACAGGGCTGGCCAAGACAGAGGGAAATGCTCACTGGAATCCCAAAAAACCCCTAAAATTCCCTAAAAAATCCTCTACAAAAATCCCTAAAAAAATCCCTGCAAAAAAACATTAAAAAACTCTAAAATATCTCTACAAAAATCCCTTTTAAAAGCCCTAAAAAAAAAATCCTTACAAAGATCCCTAAAATATCCCTACAAAAATCCCTTAAAAATTCCTTTAAAAAAAAAACTAATAAAACCCCTAAAAATCCTTACAAAAATCCCTACAAGCCAAAATCCAATTTCTTTACATGGTGAAAATATCGCTTTGTAGTTTAGTGATGGGAGGTGGTGGAGATCTTGGTCTTTTCGTCACCCAGGTCCCTCCTGAGGGGCTGAAACTGAGGCAGGTTTGGATGAAATGAGGCAGGTTTGGATTAAATGAGGAAGATTTGGATTAAATGAGGTGAGTTTGGATTAAATGAGGGAGATTTGCATTAAATGAGGCAGGTTTGGATTAGATGAGGAAGGTTTGGATTAAATGAGGGGGGTTTGGATTAGATGAGGGAGGTTTGGATTAGATGAGGCAGGTTTGGATTGAATGAGGGAGGTTTGGATTAAATGAGGGAGATTTGGATTAAATGAGGGGGGTTTGGATTAAATGAGGCAGGTTTGGATTAAATGAGGGAGATTTGGATTAAATGAGGCAGATTTGGATTAAATGAGGGGGGTTTGGATTAAATGAGGCAGGTTTGGATTAAATGAGGGGGGTTTGGATTAAATGAGGCAGGTTTGGATTAAATGAGGGGGGTTTGGGTTAGATGAGCCATGTTTGAATTAAATGAGGCAGATTTGGATTAAATGAGGCAGGTTTGGATTAGATGAGGCAGGTTTGGATTAAATGAAGCAGGTTTGGGTTCTCCCCACAGGGACGTTGGCAGCTCCATGGAAACCCAAGGCAAACCCCTGGGTCAGTCCTTCTGCTGATTCTCTGCTCTGGAGAGGACTGGGTGCAGAATTCAGCTCTTCAGTGGGGTAAAACCTGTAAATTTTCTTCACCAGCTCCATAAAACCAGGAAACTCTGGGATGGTTTGGGTGGGAAGGGACCCTAAAGCCCAGCCAGGGCCATCTCAGCTCCTGAGGCAGGAGGGGACACCAGGAGCTGCCTGGATCAGTGAATCCATCCATGCTTTTGGGAGGACATTGGCCAGAGGCAAAGGAAAAGAGGGAGCAGAGCCATTGTCCAATGTGGCTTTAATAGGAGGCTGATTTGTGTGTAAACAAGGGCAGAGGAGTCAAAGCTGGGCTGATACAGCCAGGCCTGGCCCTCACTGGTACCGGTGTGAGCTGGTTTGGGGCTGGCCTGCATCTCCTTTCCCCAGCTGACATACACTGCCATGGAATTTTGGATCTTTTCCCGTGGAAAATTATGACTTTGCATCAAAACCTGATTATTTTCCAGTTCATGATTATGATTTTTTTTTTTCTTTTTGACAAGGGGTTGATGGCCTTTGTTTACAGATCAGCCTGGGTTTGCTGTTCTCTGGTGAAAACACGAAAACCTCGAGTCAGGCAGGCCTGGCGTGCGTGGTTTCAATTTAGTGTCAAAACTCCAGTTTATGCAAGGAGATGAGAGAAGAAAGTATCAAAGGAATTTTCTCCCAGCCCCACAGCCTGGAATTCTCTGTTTTAACCCACACAGGGGTGAGGAAATGTTGGATTTGGAACCAGATCCAGGTGAGGGGAGCAGGCTGGGCCTTGTCACTTCCCCGTCTGAATCTAGGGGTTGGTTTGGGTTCATCCCAGCAGGAATTTCATCCAAGGAACAAAACCCTCTTGCTTTCCCCTCCACATCCAAAGAATCTGGGATTCAGTGGGAGGGAGCTTTATCTGAATAAATTCTTTACAAGCTGCACACCGACACCAGGCCTGGGTACAGAGGGAAGGTTTGCCTTGTCTGAGCCCAGTCTCACCAGTGATTTCTGGCTGGAAACCAGTTCAAACCAGCAGGGTTTGTCTGAATTTTAACTCTAAAGCTGGAGGAGGACAGTGACTGTAACCTCTACATGGGAACAGAGCTCTTGAATTAAATTATTGCACCCTTGGGCTGAGATTGTTCCTTAATGAGAGACAAGCACTAACACTGCCAGGGCCAGCATTCCCTCTAGATTCTGGGATTTGTGGATATTCTGATCCAGACCCAGAGATTTGAGAGCCTGAGGTAGAAAATAAACTGGCTTTGATAAACTCTTGAACTGAAAGAAAATATTCTTTCAAATACATCTGAAAAATGCAGGGAAGCCTTGGATGAAGAGTCAGGGAAAGCTTGGAATGAAGCCTTTATTTGCTTTTCTTTCTCTGCTTTGTTTATTTTCCCTCTTTTTTCTTGCCCCCCCAGAGAAGAGACCTCAGTCCTACTTTGCAGTTTTGCTTTGTGACGTTGGCCATGGCCTTTCCCTGCTCCCTGCCTTCGTTTCCCAGGGATAAATGGGGATATTCAGAAAAAGCTGAGCCAGAGGGGAACTCCAGGTCAACTCCAGGCCCCTCTTCCAAGACGAGAGTGGTTTTGTCCCTGTCATTTCCAGAAGCATTTTCTGCTAGGCCTGTGCATTCCTGCTGCGGCTGGAATTTGCTCTGGAGAGGCAAAAATTCACTGTAAACTTCTGTGAAGTGGAGCTTCTTCTGAAAACTTTGTTTCTTTATTGCTGGGATGTTTTTTCCTCCTCTTTAGCGCGAGTCACTCCTGCTGCAGCACAAACTTTGTGCCCTGTGGCCTCTGAGAGAGGCTGTGGCAGGGATTTGTTGACAGAATTTAAACATAAAATCTTGGAATTCCAGAATGGTTTGAGTTGGAAGGGACCTTAAATCTCATCCTTAAACCCCATCCTTAAAGCCCATCCCAGCCTTGTCCTGGGCAGGGGCACCCCTCACTATCCCAGTTTGTTCCACCATGAAACACTTTGCAAACACTTGTAGGAAGCCACATCTCAGATCCTGATGTTAGAATTCAAATTGTTTCCATCAAGAGGCATCTCAAAGTGCTAATTTTGAGGGATTTGAGTGCCCAGCCCCAAAACTGGACACCCAACCCTAAAGCAAGAGGTGATTATGGACTGGTGGCATCTCAGAAACACAATCTCAGCTGAACCTCAAGCTCCCCTTAGCTGCTCATGAGGACAAATTTGGATTTCTTCTACTTTAGGGCCCAATCACAATTTTTGAGCAGGAAGGTGAGTGCCTGTCCTTAACCTCTGGCAGGGGAGCCCTGCCAGGCTTATGAACACTAAATGTGGACAATTTCTAATTATGAGACCATTTTATGAGTGTTGATAACCCTGTCCAGTGGGAAGCAGTGCAGGAACAGTTTATTTTGGACATAAGTCACTGGTAAAGCTCCTGAGATTCCCTGCTCAGACAGGAATGAAAAAGGAGCTCTAAATCCTCAAATATTCACATCTCCTAGCCCTGGATTTAAAAGCAAACCCTTTCCATTGTCTAGAAGTTCTAAGGAAATAAAAATAGGGAGCTATTTCAGTCCAGACACAGAAATAAGCACAGAGAGCTGAGAGTAACTGAGGCAGGCAGCTGAGCATCCCAGGAAAATCCTGCTCGTGGCTTCCCAGCCATTGGTGACCACAGCTTTTAAAGTAAATAAAGCAATAAAATGTGCCTGGATAATCCACCCAACCCCCTCTGGCTGACGGGGAGTTTATGAGGATTTCCTTTGAATTGTTGGAGAAGTGGTTAAAAAAGATGCACTAAAAGCTATTAAAAATGTAGCTGTAGTAACGAAGACAAATGTAGTTGTAGTAACAAACACAAAAGTAGTTGTAATAACACAAATGTAGTTGTAATAACAAACATAAATGTAGTTGTAATAACTTTAGGGAAGGGGGAGTGACCCTAAAAGTGTTTGGCCAAAATGCTGATGGACAGGGGGGTCCGTCATGGGGTGACTGTTGTTATTTGGGGCGATGACGGCAGGGCCGGTTTCACAATGAAATATCTGCAAAGCAGGATTCTTTCTGGGCAGGATGTTTACAGCAACCCCCAGGCTGTGTCCCCTGCAGCCCCTGCCTGTGCTTTGTGTGCTGATGTCACCACTGTGTCACCTCCTGGGCCTTCTGCATCATCCCTGGTTCCGATTTCCTCTGAGCCTGCTGCTTCCCAGCGCTCCCAGCTGGGTCTCATGGGATCCTGGAGGGGTTTGGGGGGAACAGGCCTTGGAGATCCTCTCCTTTATCCAGGGCAGGAATGGCAGCGCTCAATCCCAGCCATGGCTCTGTGCTGGAATGGGATGGAATTCCCAGGGAGCTGGGGCTGCCCCTGGATCCTGGCAATGCCCAAGGCCAGGCTGGGGCACCCTGGGGCAGTGGGAGGGGTCCCTGCCATGGCAGGGATGAGTTTTAAGGTCCTTCCCAACCCAAATGATACCATATCTTATGGTAAACCAATCCCTGGACCATTTGGAACTGCCTTTGTGCCTCATGGTTTTTCTTCTTTTTCTTTTCTTTTCTTTTCTTTTCTTTTCTTTTCTTTTCTTTTCTTTTCTTTTCTTTTCTTTTCTTTTCTTTTCTTTTCTTTTCTTTTCTTTTCTTTTCTTTTCTTTTCTTTTCTTTTCTTTTCTTTTCTTTTCTTTTCTTTTCTTTTCTTTCTTTCTTTTTTTTTCTTCTTTTTCCCTTGTTCTTTCTTTCTTTCTTTCTTTCTTTCTTTCTTTCTTTCTTTCTTTCTTTCTTTCTTTCTTTCTTTCTTTCTTTCTTTCTTTCTTTCTTTCTTTCTTTCTTTCTTTCTTTCCCTCTCTCTCTCTTTCTTTCTCTTTCTTTCTCTTTCTCTCTTTCTCTCTTTCTTTCTCTTTCTTTCTCTTTCTCTCTTTCTCTCTTTCTTTCTCTTTCTTTCTTTTTCCCGGGGATTCCTCACTCCTGACTCCCCAGAGGAAGGGGGAGGATGCACAGAGGCAGCACGCTTTGCTTTTCTAGCTTTGCTTTCTGAATTTTTCCTCTTTTTTTTGTCGGTTTTTTGTCCCTTAAAGCTCTTGTTTTAAAACAAGGCTTCCGGCTGTCCCTGGAGCTGGCAGGGCTCGGGCCCAGGATGGAGGAAGGCAGCCCTGGGAAGGGAGGAAAGGGCTCTGATTCAGCAGGGCTGTGACTGAAACGCTGCCACTCTTGCAAAGGGCACTTGACAATGTTGGCATTATCAGGGATGAGGCAGAGGAGGAAATCACTGCTGAGATAAGGAGGGGAATGCAAAGGGACAGAGCAGGCAGCAAAACCTCCCAGCCCCATAAAAAGGTGGAATCCTTAAGGCTGGAAAAGGTTTTTGGGATCACAGAGTGCAGCCATCAACCACGGCCCCATGTGCCCCATCCCCACATGTGTGACCCCACCACTTCCATGGGCAGCTCCACCACTTCCCATCACCCCTAAAGGCCCTGAACCCCCCCCTGCAGGGCTGTGACCCCACAGATTCGGGGTAAGCTCCATCCCTGCATCCCAGATTTCTCCCAGCTCCTCTGCAGATCCCACAAACCCTCGGCTCCCACTGTGGGACAGGAGGACCAAGCCGGAACATTTGCAAAGCCTGAAATAATGGAAAAGCTCCCAAAGCAGCTCCAATCCCGACTTTTCAGCCATCCAAGATTTACCACAGAGCCTTCAAATGTCACTCTGAGTGTAATGAGCGGGGCTGGGAAGGAAGGAGCCTCTGGGATAATCAGCACAGCTTAGGCAGTGACCTATGAATCACTTTGCAGGAAGTCCATCCTCCTTCCCAAGAAAAACGTGCATTGAAGCAGCTGAACAGGAGCTTGGTTGTCCAGGCTGGATCAGAATGAATGGGATAATGAATTGAAATAGTGAATGTCCAAGGATTTCGTCAGGAATTCAAGCCTGAGAGTCCCCTGTACGTGTCAGGGTGAAGGGAGCTTTGAGAGGAAGTCAGGAGTGAGGAAGAGAAGCAGGACTGGGGCAGCAAAATTCCATGGATGAGTCTGAAATGGTCTGTGCAGGCAGAGATTCCAAAGGGGGGTGTCTGAGCCTGCTCCAAAATCACAAATACAACACTCACAAAATCCAAAACTCACAAATCCAACCCTCAACACTCACAAATCCAACACTCACAAATCCAACAGTCAACACTCACAAATCCAACACTCAGCACTGCCACAATAATATCTGGTCATGTTTTTCCAAGGGGACAATAAAACCTGACTAATTCTGCACCCTCACACTCTGTTCCCTCTCAAATTTTGTTGTCCTCCCACTCCAGCACCTGAGCTGACAGAATTTGAGGCTCTGATTGAAAATCATTGGGTTGGGCTTTGGGGATCACCCCAGTTACACACAGAGATTTTTGGCAAACCACTTCCTCCTCCTCTGCCTGTTTTTCCGTTTGTGGACAGGAACTAACAATTCTTGCTCTGTCCAACTCCTTCCCTGGCCTGTTTTAGGCTCCTTGGAGAAGATTCAGGCTCTTGCAAAATATTTGTGCGGGGCTTGGCAGGAGGGAGCCAAGATTTTACCTGCGACCTATGGAATATCCCAGAAGAAGAAAATATTCCCCATGGAATATCCCAGAAGCAGAAGATATTCCCTACAGAATAACCCAGAAGCAGAACACATTCCCTATGGAATATCCCAGAAGCAGAACACATTCCCTATGGAATATCCCAGAAGAACAAGATATTCCCTATGGAATATCCCAGAAGCAGAGGATATTCCCTATGGAATATCCCAGAAGTAGAAGATATTCTCTATAGAATACCCTAGAAGCAGAAGATATTCTCTATAGAATATCCCAAAAGCAGAAAATCTTCCCTATAGAATATCCCTGGGATATTCTGGAGCTGCTGGGAAATCACTGATATCCACGTTATGGTTCAGTTCCTTTAAAAACTGGGATCAGCTTGGCCTCCAGGTTTCCTCCTATAATTCCTGACATAATTCACATTATCCTATGAATAGTAATTATTATTTATTAATTTGTTACTTTATCTAGTAAAATTTAATTTATTATTTAATGATTTAATGATTTTATTTATTTGTTATTCAATTATTTATTTATTGTTATTTATGAATTATTATTTTTATTAATCATTTATTTGTGCTCAGCAGGGAAAGCTCCATGCCCTGTGCCCTCCCTGGCACGGGATGGGAGGCCAGGCAGAGCTGCTGAGTCACGGCCATTCCAGCAGGATAATCCTGATGCTCACGTTGCTTTCCCTCAGTTTTGCACCAGTTGTGATGCAGATTTTGATGATCTCAAAGGCCATTTCTTCCCTCGGATGTCCCTGATCCTCTGACATTTAAACAAAAGGCAATCATCATCCCACGGCTTCTGCTGGGAAGAGCTGGCACCGTGCCAATCACAATATTCCCCTCCTCTTCCCAAGGACGTGGGAAGGAGGCCTGGGTGCCTCCAAGGAGGGTCTGAGCAGGGCAAATCCTCCGTGCTGGGGGCTCAAACTGAGCTTCACTTCAGGCACAGGCTGGCACAGGGCTGGTGGGGCTGCTTCACCCACAGCTCCGGGCTAATAATCATTAGAGCTGTTAAAACAGTTCATTAAAAATTAAAAGTTCTAATGGGAAACCCTCAGCTAGATAAAATCCCCTTCATAAACAAGTCCAGAGAAGCAGGGTATGATTTACAACAAATTGCATTTTAATACTTGAATAGGCAAGAGCTCTGCTGGGAGGGTGCTAAAATAACCCCCAAATTAGAACATTCAGACATGAGGACATTCAAACATCAGAACACTCAAACTCACCCATGGGAGGAGAAGGTGAAGAACTGCTCCAATTATTTCAGCAAATTACTCAGCACCTAAGTTTGTGTCTTGCCTTGGGAGAGGAAGGGAGTCCCAGCTCTCAAACTCTCCAGTTTCCTTCTGCTTTGCCATTCCCACCAGCAATGCCACCAAGAGCTCGCTGGTGTCCCCAAATGTCCACGCTGGAGCACAGGATGGTGGGGACAGATCCATAAATCTGCTTTCCCTGGGATGGATGGGGATCCATGGGATTCACACACAGATCCAGCTCAGCCTGGAGCTTGGGGACAAAGATCAAGGGTGGATTTGGCCACCCAAGTGTTGGGTTAAAGGTTGGCCTCGATGATCTTAAAGGTCTTTTCCAGCCTAAATCATTCTGTGACCCTGTAACTGCTCTCCCTCCCTGGAGGACTCCCCTCCCCTGTCCCAGGAGATCCCAAAGCCAGTGATTAATTCCATTCCAAATTTTCATTTGTGCGAAGGAGAACAAAAGCCGTGGCGGGGCACTGACAGAAAAAGGAAGGAATACATTGTCATCATCCAACAATCAGGAATAATGAGAAAGGTCAGGAAAACACACAAAAGGCCAAGCTTTCAGCTGGTGGAAGCAGCAGAGCTCCACTGGTGACACTGGGTCAGAAACTTTTGCTGCATGAGGTGCTTTTACCCCATCGGAAGCCTTGGAGCACAACTTGCAGAGGAACAATTTGGGAATTAAAAAAAAAAAAAAAAAAGGAAACAAACCCCAAAGTGCAGCCAAATGCAGCAGATCCATGACTTCCATGGCTCTCTGTGCTGCATTCCCCAGCCTCCAGCTGGTGAGATTCCCTTTCAATCCGTTCCTATTTCCCTCTTTATTGCACAACTGCTTTAAAGCCTTGCAGATTCCAAGGAATGCCAGGGCAAAGTGCCTCGAATTCCTTATCCCAGAATCCTGCAGCATTAAACTGACAATTCCAGATGGCACAGATGTCATTCCCTTCAGCTGGATGCTGGGAGGCCTAACGGGACATCCTGACAATCCTGTGGGTTGCAAAAGGAAAATTCCTGCTGTTTTCCTGGCACCTCAAGAAGCACAAGGGCAAACAGGCCTCGAGTTGTGCCATGGGAGCTTCAGGTTGGATATCAGGGAACATTCCTTCCCTGGAAGAGTGGCCAAGCATTGGGACAGGCTCTCCATCACCACCCCTGGAAGTGTTGAACAAAAAATGAGCAGTTGTGGCAATTCATCATTAGTGGGAATGGTGGAATTTGGTCAATGCTTGGACTTGATGATCTTGGAGATCTTTCCCACCTATAATGATTTTATAATTGTATGGAAACGTCAATAACCCCTCCTTGGAGGGGAAAGGACCCTTGGAGGTCTTTTCCACACTTAATAATTCTTTAAATCTATGGACACTTCAATAACCCCTCTTGGAGGTCGTTTCCACCCTTAATAATTCTTTAATTCTCTGGACACATCAATAACCCCTCTTGGAGGTTGTTTCCACCCTTAATAATTCTTTAATTTTATGGACACATCAATGGCCCCTCTTGGAGGTCGTTTCCACCCTTAATAATTCCCTAATTCAATGGAGATATCAATAACCCCTCTTGGAGGTCGTTTCCACCCTTAATAATTCCCTAATTCAATGGAGATATCAATAACCCCTCTTGGAGGACTTTTCCACCCTTAATAATTCTCTAATTCAATAGAGATATCAATGGCCGCTCTTGGAGATCGTTTCCACCCTTAATAATTCTATAATTCAATGGAGATATCAATGCCCTTTGAGAACTTTTCACCTTATAATTCTCTAATTCAATAGAGATATCAATGGCCTCTCTTGGAGGTCGTTTCCACCCTTAATAATTCTCTAATTCAATAGAGATATCAATGGCCGCTCTTGGAGGTCGTTTCCACCCTTAATAATTATTTAATTCTCTGGACACATCAATGGCCCCTCTTTCCTTCCCTCCTCTTTCCCCGAGGGATCCCTTGGGCTCAGCCATCAATGTCCTCACCCTTTTTTAAAGACTTGGCATCTCCATCCAAGGAAACCCAAATCTCAGGACATTTCATCCTCCAAACCCTTCCCAATCCCTTGCTCCACGCCCTCCACTGGGGGTTTTCCATGTGTAAGGGCAAAGATCCGAAGGATCTGGAGAAGTTGGCTCTGGATGCTCAGAGAATTCTCGTCTCCAGGACTGTCAGCAGGAGCACGCTCTCATTATTAATATCTTGATGCTGGATATTTTTCCAGGCCAAATTGCAGCTTTCAAAGTTCTTCCCCTGGCATGAATTTGTCCCCTTTTATTTCTTGCATAACTGGGCCTGCAGAGAGGCTCCCAAAGGCTGCGAGTGAGGCAGGCTGTGCCGCTGGCACGCATGGGACGCTCCCTGCCGTGAGTCACCGAGCAGATGTGCCTCGTCATGCGATGCCTGCAGTGCCACTGGAGAGGGAAACAGAATTAACTCATCCCTCAGAACTGGAGAATCCCAGGGAGAATCTGCACACCCAGGCATCGCATTGATTTCTTTGTCCTTTGTTGTTAAAGTGGCAGAGGCAGAAATGAAATCAGCAGTGAGCAGGTGAGGGGCTGCTGTTGCTTCCAAGCAAGCTGGAGATCATCTGGAGATCCTTGGGAAAAAAGCTGAAATGTTTCTTTTCCTGAAAGGGGTCTTGTGATGGGAGTTATGTCATAGGATCATGGAATGGTTTGGGTGGGAAGGGACCTTAAATTCACCCAGTGCCACCCCTGCCCTGGGCAGGGACACTTCCCACTGTCCCAGGGTGCTCCAAGCCCTGTCCAGCCTGGTCTTGGACACTTCCAGGGATCCAGGGGCAGCCACAGCTCCTCTGGGAATTCCATCCAGCCCCTCAGCACCCTCACAGGGAAGGATTTTTCCCTAACTTCCCATCTAACCCTCTTTCTCAGTGGGAAGCCATTCCCCTTGTCCTGACACTCCAGGCCCTTTTCAATATTCTCTGCTTCTGTTCTCCTGTCCAGTCTTGAAAATCATTTTGGGAGGTGGGAAGTTGAATGTAGGTTTGGGAGAAATCACAGAAGGATCAGCACCACAAATTTGTTTAAAACTGATGAATTTTGTCAATCCCCAAAGCCATTTTTGACAGCTGTTCCAGGTATGTCCCAAGCTCACCTTTCACGCTTAGGCAGGGGATGTCCTGATGTGTCCCTGGCTCCTCCAACCTTCTCCAGGCTGCACTCAGGGAGGGATGGTTGTGATTCCTGGCAGAAAGGGAAATGAGAAACAGCCCCTGGTTAGTCTGGAGCAGTTGTTTAAATCCATAATGCAAACCAAGACAACGAATGTCTCGATTTGCAGACACTGCTGAGTGGAAGCAGTTGGATTTTCCCTGCAGCTGGATATTCCCTGCAGCTGGATATATCCCTCCAGTTGGAGATTTAACTGCAGCTGGACATTTCCTGCAGTCAGATATTCCCCACAGCTGGATATATACCTGCAGTCAGATATTCCCTGCAGTTGGACATTCCCTGCAGCTGGATATTTCCTGCAGCTGGATATTTCTCACAGCTGGATGTTCCCCACAGCTGGACATTCCCTGCAGTTGGATATTCCCTGCAACTGGATATTCCCCTCAGCTGGATATATCTCTGCAGTCAGACATTCCCCACAGTCAGATATTCCCTGCAGTTGGATATTTCCCTGCAGCTGGACATGCCTCACAGCTGGACATTCCTTGCAGTTGGATAGATTTCTGCAGTTGGACATTTAACAGCAGTTGGATATTCCCTGCAGTTGGGCATTCCCTGCAGTTGGATATTCCCCACAGCTGGATAATTTCCTGCAATTGGATATTCCTGAGGTTGGACATTCCCTGCAGTTGGATATTTAACAGCAGTCAGATATTCCCTGCAGTCAGACATTCTCTGCAGCTGCATGTTTCCCTGCAGCTGGATGTTTCCCTGCTCCAAGACAAGTGTTGCGCTATTATTTAAAACTGAGGGGTTGAAAAGCTGATTCCATTTCCACTGAGGGAAAAACCAGGACCTGTACCTAGTACAGGTCTAAACAGACCTATACAATTTTAACTCTGTTTTTCCTCTTTTTCCATTCAAATGATCATTTCATGAGCTGCTGGGGTGTTTGTGTCTCCTCTCCCAGAGGAGAAAGTGGGTGTTGAACTTGTGAAGGAATGGAAGAACTGCCAGAGGTCATTATTGAAGTCACTCTTTCTTTCTCTACCCCAACATTTGTCCCTTCCCCATCAGAGCAGAAGCAAATGGAGCCCCTCTGCACTGGAATTGATGCTGAAGCACAATTAATTGATTAATTAAGCAGGATCCCAACGAGGAGGGAGGCCCAGTTTCACTGCTGTGCCACCAGCTCTGGGTGTTCTGTCCCTCCCTCTGCAGCTGAAGCAGCTCCCAGCCCAGCTACAGCCAGACAAGCACAAGATGTTGGTGACAGATTCCCAGAATCTCAGATTAGGCTGGAAAAGACCTCTGAGCTCATCAGTGCAGAGGCTCCAGCCCACTGAACTCCAGACCCATCACAGCTTATCTCTTTATTCCAAACGAGCAGGGTAATTAGGCAGAGCATCCATCTCCTTATCAGCTGCAGGTGAAAATTCACCTTTAGTCGTTTTTAACTCAATAACCCCAGAGCTTTGATGAGCTCCAGTGTCTGCTCAGCTGGCCTAGTCACCATCACACCAGCAGCTCCTCTGGGGAGGATTTGTTCCAGATTCCCTTAATTGGCTTCTTGTGTCTCTCTGGAAGCCCCATCAGTGGCTGCTCTGTGTCACTCTGTGTCACTCCGTGTCACTCCAGACATCCACTCCATCCTTCCCACAGCATCCCACAATGCCTGCTTGGAGTGATCCTTACTCCAAGGTGTAATTTAGAGGCAAATTGAAAGCCCAGCCATTAAGCCCCAGCGCAGATGGTGCTGCTGGGGATAATTACCAGGTGTGGAGGAGCTGCAGGACCATGGAGCTGCCTCCAATGAGTTATTGGTGAAGGAGACTTGTCAGAACTCAGTGCAAACCTCTGGGTGTCCAGAGCTGCCGAGACCCCTGCCAGGGGGCTCAGAGACCCTGGCACGCAGCCCAGAACACCTGCGGGTTTGATTATGAACCTTGGAGCAAATTGCCAGCTTTGTATGAGGACCTGAAAGCCATAGAAGTTTAAGTAGTGTAATAATAAAATTATCACTAGGTGAAAAAGTAGATTTTGGGGTTTTTAGAATAGAGGTTTTGGGAACAAGATGGAGGGAACTGGGTGTGTCCAGCCTTTCTTCTTCTTCTTCTTCTTCTTCTTCTTCTCCTCCATCTTCTGCTGTGATGTTGGCACTTTTGGATTGGTTTAGAGTAGAAACTCACTGTCTAACATAGGTGATAGGCATTGGAAATTAATTGTAAATAATGTACACGTAATTTTTAGTATAAACTGATAACACCACCCCAAGGGCAGGCAATGCGCCTGGACTGTCCTGCTGAACAGATCTTGGCTGGACAGGAGAAAAATTTTGATAGATAAGATACAATAAATAACTCTGAGATGGAGAACTGAAGAGCTCCGACTCATTCTTCGAATGTGCGGGCTGAAACAGAGACTTTTCAATAAACTGCAACTTCCCAAGAGAGACTCTGCTCACAAGGGCTGTGAGCTGCCCGAGAACACAAATCCCAGATAAAGAACCCTTCCAGCCCAGAAAACAGGGATCATTCTCTTTCCAGAGGCAACAGCAAGGCCCTCACAGCCCTGGGAGCAGCCCCACCACGTCCTCCAGGGATATCACAGCACACACCACCCGTGTCCCTGAGCTCCCGAGGACAGCTCTGCACAGCTTCACCCAGTGCTGGCAGCCAGGGGATGGGATCTGGAGGCTGCTGGGGCTCCAAGGGCAGCCACAAGGAGAGTTTCCCAATGGGAAGGTGTCAGAGCGTCGAGGGGTAGGACGGTCGGGATGGACGGAGAGCAGAGATCTCTGCAGCCAGGTCAGGAATTTGGGGTTTATTGCAAAGGGCCCTGCTGGGAGCTGCCAGGCACAGCTCAGAGCAGGCTGAGAGAAGAGAGGGGGAGAGAGGATGAGAGGGTGAGAGAGAAAAAGGGTAAGAGAGCAAAAGGGGAAAGAGAATGAACGGGGTAAGAGGCAAGAGCTAAGAGAGTGAGGTTCCTGATACAATACAATAAATCTTCTTCTGTGTTGAATATTCTAATTCTCACTAACCAATTTAGTACAAGATACAAATCCTACAGCATTTCCATACAGCCTATAAGAATCGTTACCACCCTGTGTTACATTTTAAACCCTAAAATCTCCTCTTTGGGCCCCTTCTGCCAAGCTGTAGGGTCTGCTCTGACCCTTGAGCCTGTCTGCAAGCAGAGGGAGTTGTTCCATCACAAGGGGATCACCTTCAGCTGGCCACACCATTGCTTTCCAGTTGTTCAGTAACTGAGGGATCTCAAAGTTTGCTTTCATTTCCATCTCGCTTATAGTTTCCATATTCTCCAAATCTTTTGCCAGACAATCGTGTTTATAAGGCTTTCCTGTTTCACCTTCCCCAACAGGAAGGCACTCCTGGGAAAGAGCTGCATTAACGAGCCTGCAGCTCATTAACGCTGTGACTTCGTCTCACCAGGCTGGAGCTCCCCCAGGTCATGCCCACCTCAGTGACCCTGTCTGGTGACCACTGCCTTCTGTCACTGGGGCCTGATTTGTCCTGAGAGCTCTTGGAGACATTTATAAACAATGTTAAAGTGACAGAAGTGTGTTTTGAATAGCTTGGGATTCTGCAAATTCCTGAAAGTCGTGGTGGTAAATAATTCTCTCGATATGTTTGTTTACAAAGCCAGACTTCAAAGCAACTCACAGTTCACTTCACTAAACTTTCCAGCAAACAGGAAAACGATGGAGAGCATCCTGATCCCTGCTCAGCTTGGCTGCAGAGGGCAGCAGAATGCCCCAGGGGTTCCCTGGGAGCACAGCTCAGGTTGTTTTAGCCACACACTCAGGACCTGGGAGCAGGAACAAAGGTCCTGCTGGCCACAACGTGATTTGGGCTGAGTTAAACCCACACAGTTTGGTTCTGGACTGTGTCCCTTTTAAAAATAGGAGAAGGTTACAAAACAACCATCACAGGAACCTCTTTGCCTCCCATCCCCACTCCTGGGATGAATAATCCTGTGGAGGAGCAGTGGGCGAAGCATTAGGAGCTGACGTTTCTGCCAGCCCTGATTATAAACAACAACAGGACACAAATGGAAGAGCTTTTGGTTCATTTTTCCCATTAAAAAACCACTCGGAATTTCAAAGGAATCTGCCAGGGAAAGGCTTGTTTGAAAGTTCCACGGATGGAGCTACAAATCAACTCATTAACAATCATCTCTGTAAATGGTGGCTGGGGGTGGGAAGGGGGCAGAGGAGGAAGGGAAGAGCTGTTTTCTCTCTGGTTTTGCTCTCTGTGCTGCACATGCCAGGCTCTGGAGGGGTGGCTTTCATCCTGACCCCCTGGTCCCTTCCATCAGCTGTGCCAGGAGCACTGGGAGAGGGTCCCAAGGACCCCCAGGTGGATCTGGCTCTGTGGTGTCCAGCCCTGCTGTGGATCTGAGTTTGCTGCTGAAGAGAGGAAAACCCTCATTAACCTCAATAACACTCTGGGGAGGCTCAATCCAAAGGGAGGTGAAGGGATAGGACTGGGTATTTATTTGGTTTAGGCTTTTGTAAAATGCCTATGGTCAAACAAACATCTGGATTGTGGAATAGAAGCAGCCAGACACAGCCTGAACAGGGCTGGAGACACCAACCACTCTCACATCCCACAGAGAACGGGCCAAGGAAAATCTGATCCACAAACAACAATTACCAAAGGCCAGGGGTTAAAATGACTGAGGACTGGCTGAGCCCCTTGGGAAGGCACGCCTGGAGCTCCATTCCATGGCACTTTGGAATAGGCTGTGCCATGTGGAGCCTCTCAAAGTACAACATCCCTACCCTGAATCCAGGGCAGAGACATGAACAAGGTTTGGCAGAATTCCCAAACTCTTTGTGTCCCCAGTAATTCAACCTAAACAATCCTGGTCCTGCAATCAGAAAGGCTCTGCCAGCTGGTTTGGTGTGACCAGCAGGTGTCAGAACCCAGGAAATTCCTCTGGCTGCCCTGGAGGACTCAAGACCCTGCCAGGGGGCTCAGAGACCTTGGCACAGAGCCCAAGACCCCTGTGCCTTTGATTTAGCCCTTGGAAAAAATGACCAACCTTATATGAGGATTTTCAAGCCACAAAAGTTTAAGTAGAATGAGAATAGATTTATCACAGAGTGAAAATGTAGAATTTTGAGGTTTTTAGAATGGGGGTTCAGGAGGAAAGATGGAGGAATCAGGGCAGGTCCAGCCTTTCTCCTCCTTCTTCTTCTTGGCCTCCATCCTCTGCTGTGATGGTGGCACTTACAGATTGGTTTAAAGTAGAAACTCACTGTCTAACACATGGTGATAGGTATTGGGAAGTTATTGTAAATAATGTACATGTAGTTTTTAGTATAAAAAGATAACACCATGTCCAAGGGTGGGCAGTGTGCCTCTGTCTGTCCTGCTAAACAGACCTCAGCAGGCCAGGGAAAGAATGTTCTAGATAAGAAACAATAAACTATTGGAATAATTACCAATATTGTGAATGGGACATGTCTTGGCTTCTCTGGCCTTGCTGCTGAACCAAACAGCAGCACTGTGGTGTTTCACCCCACAGACACTTTGGGCTGTGGGTGTGTGGTGTTTCACCCCACAGACACTTTGGGCTGGCTGGGTGTGTGGTGTTTCACCCCACAGACACTTTGGGCTGGTGGGTGTGTGGTGTTTCACCCCACAGACACTTTGGGCTGGTGGGTGTGTGGTGTTTCACCCCACAGACACTTTGGGCTGGGTGGGTGTGTGGTGTTTCACCCCACAGACACTTTGGGCTGGCTGGGTGTGTGGTGTTTCACCCCATAGACACTTGCTGTGGTGTGTGGTGTTCACCCCACAGACACTTTGGGCTGGTGGTGTGTGGTGTTACCACAGACACTTGGCTGGCTGGCGCTGCACTGGCCCGTGGGGACAAGGCCAGGCCTGCAGGAGCTCTGGGGGTGCTGGGATGGAGCTTCCCCCCATAGCAGGGGCTGCTCCTCAGGTTCCCCTCTGTGGAGAAGCTTTAAGGTGATGGTGAAGGAAAGGAGTCGGTTCTGAGGAGGGTTTGGACCCAGAGCTTTATTCTGGCCCACAGGCCTCTGAATGCAGCACCAGCTCCCACAGAACTCCCTGAGCCCGTGGTTGCTGCTCCTTTAACCCGGGGAGAGGGCAGGGAAGGGGCAGGGAGCCACCAAGCAGGGACAGGAGGGGAGGGACAAAGGGACAAAGGACACCGGGATGGCCCAATGCCCCCAGGGGTAGAGGGCATCCTTTGGATCTGCCAATTCTGGAATTCCAGGATGGACAGACAGTGCTGGGAGGGGGAAGGAGAGGTGACTGACACACCTGGCAGGGAATTATCAGGGTTCCCGAGGGTGTCTGAGACATACCATGACATCACACCGCAACAATAAACAACCTTGAGAATGAGAACAGAAGAATCCTGACTCCTCCTTTGATTGCCAGGCTGGGAAAAGACACCTGTACCTATCTCAGAGTCACTGTGACCAGCAGAAATCCCAGAAGTAGGAAATTCCTTGTGCACCAGACCTGCAGTGAGGTGTTGCAGGACGTGGAAGAGGAGATGTTCTGCAGGAGCTTGAGATCCACCAGGAATCTGCTGCCACTGATCCCTGGTGGAGATTCCAGCTCTAGGTGGAGCCTGCAAGGGGAAAGGCTCTGCCAGCTGGTTTGATGTGACCAGCAGGAAATTCCTTGTGCTTCAAACCTGCAATGAGGAGTTGCAGGACATGGAAGAGGATGTTCTGCAGGAGTCTGGAACTCGAGATCTGCTGGGAATCTGCTGCCAGTGATCCCTTATGGAGATTCCAGCTCAAGGTGGAGCTGTTCCAACCTCCGTGTCTCCAGGCTGGGATGCTCATCCCACACAACACAAGGTTTCCTTTTCCCTTATCCTCTTGGTAATGGATTCTGCATCCAGGAGGGATTGGGAATTTAACCAAAGCCATCCCATAACGCTGGCTGATCCCATTCTCTGAGTTACAGGCAATGGGAAAAGTCAGAGAGAATTGGAGGTTCCAAACTCAGACCAGGCTCAGAAATCAAACAAGGGTTAAGCCCAAGGTTATGGAAATGGTCCAGTCTCATTCCTTCCCTGCCAGCAGAGCAGCCCCTCCTTGGGATGCCATCGTTGCCTTTGAGGAATGACAAAGGATTGACCCCACACCTCAATCCTTAAAAACAGGGATGGAGGGGTCACAGAATCCTGGAATGGTTCATTTGGAAGGAATTTAAATCCCACCCAGTGCCAGCCCACCATGGCAGGGACACCTCCCCCTGTCCCAGGGGGCTCCAGCCTGGCCTTGGGCGCTTCAGGGATCCAGGGGCAGCCACAGCTCCCTGGGAATTCCATCTGGGAATTCCATCCCAGCCCCTCCCCACCCTCACAGGGTACAAATGGGAAAGGTTTTAAAGGCTCTGGCTGGGTCCCAGAGCAGCCTCAGAGGGAAGGAGGGTGCAGAACAGGTCAGACAGTCCCAGAGAGGATTTTGGACGGGCACTTTGGGCTCTGCAGTGCATTTATTGTTAAGAAATCCATTCACAGATTTCCACATGGCCCATCCCACTGGAATACATTGAATTACTCAGATATTTTAGCAGGTACCTGTGAAAACATCCTGCACCTCCGTGAGGAGAGGCAAGGCTGCAGGAGACTGAGCACAAACAAGAGGGTGAGAGAACATCTCTTGCAGACTTTGCTGTGATTTCTTTTAGAAATCAGCTGGATTTTTTTAGAGATGAGGAAAAAAGAGACAAAGAATCTATTTCAGCACTTAGCTGTGATCCTGGGAGATGTAACAGGGCTGGAATTAATCCCAATAAACACGAGGCACAACTCTCTTGTGTTTAATTAATTGGAATTAATCCAAATAAACACGAGGCACAACTCCCTCCCACAGTAGGTAACAATGTGGAGAAACATCTCCAGTTCTCCAGGACACCAAATCCCCCCTCCAGAACCCAAGGGAAGATTCAAACAAGACCCAAAATGGAATTTAATGCCTGGAACTCCTGGACTGCTCTGTTTGTTGGTCTGACACCAACACTTCCAGCCCTTCAGCCCCAAGGTACCCCAAATGAGCAAATGGCCCCAAAAAGCTGCAGAGATTTTTCCCAAATGCAGAAATTTCCCCCCCTGCCATTCCCAGGGTGTGTTTTGGTGCTGCCAGGGTCAGAGGCAGACAAGTGCTTTGTTCTCTTGTGCTTTGGGGTTATTTTTAGACCCCTGGGCTCCTTTCAGTTTGAATTAAATGTCAGTGGTAATTAGCTAAGAGAGAACGTCAGCTGTGGGCAGCACATGAGCAAACACACGTTGGATGCTGAAAGAATGGAAAGATTTCTCCTTTTTCAGGAACTGTTTTCTTTAAGGTCATTTTTTTTCTGCCCCTGTATTGTAGCAGAGGAACTTTGCAACATAAACTAATTTTGTGATTTTTCTCCTCTGCTCTCATTCCACTCCCCTAAGGAAGAAATAGATGCAAAGTGGATGTAAAAACAATCACAATAACTCCACACCAAAACCCTTTTTTTAACCTCCAGTAAATGTTTTAAAAGCTCCACAGCTGAACAGCTCCAAAATCCAATTTACAACTTCCCTTCCTCCCAGCCAAAGGAAGTGGGGAATTCTTTAAAAGCTCCATTTCACAGAATATTTGAGCTCATCCCAGGACAAATGACAGGAGGTGATTCTGACTGGAAATTATCTCAGCCCTGTTTTGTATTGCAGTGGCATGGAGAAGCGATTTGTAAAAGGTTAAAAACTGAGGAAGAGAATGTTAAAAATAGAAATATTCATTCCCTGATTTGAGCACATCCTTCCCTAAGTCATTAATGCTCGTAAACACATTGCTGGAAGCACTGCCAGGCAAGGAATTGCCTGAATATTGAAAATTAATCAATCAATTGTTGGCATTTCTTTCTAACCCCTCAATAATCGATATTTCCAGTCTCTGGATAAAAACACACACTGGAAGCACTGAGGATCACAAAGGTATGACATGAATTAACTCAAAATAGAAATGTGAAAGGTTTTAAGGGTCCCAGAGCAGCCTGAGAGGGAAGGAGGATGCAGAACAGGTCAGACAGTCCCAGAGAGGATCTTGGACAGGCACTTTGGGCTCTGCAGTGCATTTATTGTTGAGAAACCCACTCACAGATTTCCACATTAATTTAATGCGTTGAATTACTCAGATCTTTTAGCAGGTACTTGTGAAAACATCCTGCACCTCAGTGAAAGAAAGGCAAGGCTGCAGGAGACTGAAAATAACCAGGAGAGGAGGGAACATCCCCCAGCCTTTGTCCCCACATCTCTGAGACCTCCTCTGCCCTCACCAAAGGAGGAGATGGAGGAGATGAGGAAGGAGATGGAGGAGATGAAGGAGATGGAGGAGATGAAGGAGATGAGAAAGGAGATGAAGGAGATGATGAAGGAGATGGAGGAGATGGAGAAGATGATGAAGGAGAAGGAGGAGATGGAGAAGATGAAGGAGATGGAGAAGATGAAGGAGATGGAGGAGATGAAGGAGATGATGAAGGAGATGGAGGAGATGAAGGAGATGAAGTTCTCCAGGCACACCAAGAAACGTTGGACACATTTTCCTGTCCCTCTTTGGGATCTGTGAGAAAGCACAGAGAGCAGAGCCCAGACTGGGCTCTCCACACTCAGCCTGGGCTGCCTGGAGCTCCTTTCATTGGAAATATTCAGCCAAAATTCTGTATCAGGGATGTTTCAGCCCTTTCTAAAGAGTCAGAACTACCCTGGGGATGGTTTATTCCCTGGTTTCAGCCTTTTCTAAAGAGTCAGAACTGCCCTGAGGATGGTTTACCCCTGGTTTCAGCCCTTCTAAAGAGTCAGAGCTGCCTTGGGGATGGTTTGATAAAATATTCAGCCAAAATTCTGTATCAGGGATGTTTCAGTCCTTCTAAAGAGTCAGAGCAGCCTTGGGGATGGTTTAATAAAATATTCAGCCAAAATTCTGTATCAGGGATGTTTCAGCCCTTTCTAAAGAGTCAGAACTACCCTGAGGATGGTTTAATAAAATATTCGGCCAAAATTCTGGATCAGGGATGTTTCAGCCCTTTCTAAAGAGTCAGAACTACCCTGAGGATGGTTTATCCCTGGTTTCAGCCCTTTCTAGAGAGTCAGAGCTGCAATGGGATAGTTTATCCCTGGTTTTAGCCCTCCTAAAGAGTCAGAGCTGCCCTGGGGATGGTTTAATAAAAAGTTCAGCCAAAATTCTGGATCAGGGATGTTTCTGACCTTTCTAAAGAGTCAGAACTACCCTGAGGAAGGTTTATTCCCTGGTTTCAGCCTTTTCTAAAGAGTTAGAGCTGCAATGGGGATGGTTTAATAAAATATTCAGCCAAAATTCTGGACGAGGGATGTTTCAGCCCTTCTAAAGAGTCAGAGCTGCCCTGGGGATGGTTTAATAAAAAGTTCAGCCAAAATTCTGGATCAGGGATGTTTCTGACCTTTCTAGAGAGTCAGAGCTGCCTTGGGGATGGTTTAATAAAGTATTCAGCCAAAATTCTGGATCAGGGATGTTTCAGCCCTTTCTAAAGAGTCAGAGTTGCCCTGAGGATGGTTTACCCCTGGTTTCAGCCCTTCTAAGGAGTCAGAGCTGCAATGGGATAGTTTATCCCTGGTTTCAGCCTTTCTAGAGAGTCAGAGCTGCCCTGGGGATGGTTTAATAAAATATTCGGCCAAAATTCTGGATCAGGGATGTTTCAACCCTTTCTACAGAGTCAGAACTGCCTTGAGGATGGTTTAATAAAATATTCGGCCAAAATTCTGTATCAAGGATGTTTCAACCCTTTCTAAAGAGTCAGAGCTGCCTTGGGGATGGTTTGATAAAATATTCAGCCAAAATTCTGTATCAGGGATGTTTCAGTCCTTCTAGAGAGTCAGAGCTAACCTGGGGATGGTTTAATAAAGTATTCAGCCAAAATTCTGGATCAGGGATGTTTCAGCCCTTTCTAGAGTCAGAGCTGCCCTGGGGATGGTACTGGTTCCTCTGTTCTCATTCTCCAGGTTGTTTATTGTTTCTTATCTAGAACATTCTTTCTCTGACCCGCCAAGGTCTGTTCAGCAGGTTGGGTTGAGGCACACTGACCACCTTGGGGTGGTGTTATCTTTTTATACTAAAAACTACATGTACATTATTTACAATAACTTCCCAATACCTATCACCTATGTTAGACAGTGAGTTTCTACCTTAAACCAATCCAAAAGTGCCAGCATCACCCAGAACATGGAGGGTAGGAAGAATAAAGAAGAAGGACAGGGCACGCCCAAATTCCTCCATCTTGGGACCCTGAGCCCCCATTCTAAAAACCCAGAAAAATCTACTTTTCACCCCCTGACAAACTAACTATTATTCTGCTTAAACTCTCTTGACTCATAATTCTTCATATAAAGGTGGTGATTTGCTCCAGGGGTCAGAATCAAGTCAGAGGGGTCTTGGGCTCTGTGCCAGGGTCTCTGAGCCCCCTGGCAGGGGCTGGAGCCATCCAGGACAGACAGAGGGATGTCCTGGGTTCTGACAGATTTGCTCAGCCTGGAGAAAAGGACACTCAGAGGTGACCTGGTCATTCTCTACAGCTCCCTAGGGTGTGCTCAGCTGCGTTTGGCTTCTTTCTCCAGGCAGCACTGACAGAACCAGAGCCCACAGCCTCGAGCTGCACCAAGGGAAATTCAGGTTGGGTATTCGGGAAAAGATTTTATGGAAAGAGTGATAAAGTTCTGGAATGTTCTGCCCATGGAGGTGGTGGAGTCACCATCCCTGGGTGTGTTTAACAAAGCCTGGATGTGGCACTGGGTGCCAGGGTTGAGTTGAGGTGTTGGGGCTGGGTTGGACTCGATGGGCTTTGAGGTCTCTTCCAACCCAGTGATTCTGTGAATTCTGTGAATTCTGTGAATTCTGTGATTCTGTGAATTCTGTGATTCTGTGATTCTGTGATTCTGTGATTCTGTGACTCTGTGATTCTGTGATTCTGTGATTTTGTGAATTCTGTGATTCTGTGACTCTGTGATTCTGTGACTCTGTGATTCTGTGATTCTGTGACTCTGTGATTCTGTGATTCTGTGAATTCTGTGATTCTGTGATTCTGTGACTCTGTGAATTCTGTGATTCTGTGAATTCTGTGATTCTGTGATTCTGTGAATTCTGTGACTCTGTGATTCTGTGACTCTGTGATTCTGTGATTCTGTGATTCTGTGACTCTGTGATTCTGTGACTGTGACTCTGTGATTCTGTGAATTCTGTGACTCTGTGATTCTGTGACTCTGTGATTCTGTGACTCTGTGATTCTGGGATTCTGTGAATTCTGTGATTCTGTGATTCTGTGACTCTGTGATTCTGTGATTCTGTGATTCTGTGACTCTGTGATTCTGTGATTCTGTGACTCTGTGATTCTGTGACTCTGTGATTCTGTGAATTCTGTGATTCTGTGACTCTGTGAATTCTGTGAATTCTGTGATTCTGTGACTCTGTGATTCTGGGATTCTGTGATTCTGTGACTCTGTGATTCTGTGACTCTGTGACTCTGTGACTCTGTGACTCTGTGATTCTGTGACTCTGTGATTCTGTGATTCTGTGACTCTGTGAATTCTGTGAATTCTGTGACTCTGTGATTCTGTGATTCTGTGACTCTGTGATTCTGTGACTCTGTGAATTCTGTGAATTCTGTGATTCTGTGATTCTGTGATTCTGTGAATTCTGTGATTCTGTGACTCTGCGAATCCTGTGAATTCTGTGAATCTGTAATTCCCTGGATGCCAGAGCACCAGGAATTGGTTTGGTTCCAGTGCAGAACCCGAGGGGACAGGACGGGTCTGGCCCTGCCTCACAGACAGAGCCCCTTTAAACCAGAGCCAGGTTTCAGCTTTTCCCTCACCCCCAGGGATCAGAAATAATCTCATCCTTTGGATCCTGAGACCTTTTGAAAGAGCCCCAGTGAAACCAATTCCTTCCCAGGGATTCCGGCCTTCCGGGCCTGGGCGCCTTTGAAGGAGAGTCTGGTTTCAGAACTGGAGCTGGGTTTAATTCCCTTGTGGGGCCACACCTGGTGACACCTTCCTTTGAACCCCTGCGCTCTGCAGGAGGGGGGATTAGCACTTCCCTATGGCATCTCCTGCGCCCAGCTGCTGGGCTCTGGTTTAAATTTTTTTTTTTTAATTTATATTTTATTTTATTTATATTTTTATATTTTATTTTTTATATTTTATTTTGTATTTTGTATTTTGTATTTTGTATTTTGTATTTTTACTTAATTTTCTAATTTTTATTTTGATTTTTATTTTATGTTTTTTATATTTTAATTTTATTTTAATTGTATATTTTTTCTTTTTTAATTTTCATGTTTTATTTTTTAATTTTTATTTTTAATATTTTATATTCTATTTTCTATATTTTATTTTAATTTTAATTTTTAATTTTTATTTTTTATCTTTAATTTTAATTTTAATCTTATATTTCTTTTTTAATTTTTATGTTTAATTTTTTTATTTATATTTTAATTTATTTTATTTTATATTTTTCATTTTTGTTGAGGTTGGGATTGAAGTTCTTGAGATAGGACTTTGTATTTGGGTTTAGATGTTTATTTTTTAAAATTTATGTTATAGTCTCACAATAGTGAGCTTTCTAGTATTTATTAACAAAGTATAAAATGCTTAATTATTTTTATTGTCAGATGTTTATTTTTTAAAATTTATGTTATACTCTCACAATAGTGAGTTTTCTAGTATTTATTAACAAAGTATAAAATGGTTAATTATTTTTAAGTTAGACATTGATTTTTTGCAATTCATGTTATAGTCTCACAATAGTGAGTTTTCTAGTATTTTATTAACAAGGTTTAAAATGGTTAGCTATTTTTATAGTCAGATGTTTATTTTTTTAGATGTTTATTTCTTAAATTCATGTTAAAGTGTCACAGTAGTGAGTTTTCTAGTATTTTGTTAACACGGTATAAAATGGTTAACTATTTTTATAGTTAACCATATATATGATTATAGTATATATAGTATATGGTAATAACATATATAAATATTTTTATTTTTATAAGGTTTTTAAAGGTTAAACTATTTAATTAAGAAATTACATTTAAATTATTTTCACTTTTAACTCAATAACTAATTACTTGAAGTCCGCAATGCAGAATTTTTAATTTAGTTATAAAATACCACCCAAACCCAAGGAGAAGAAGGAAGAAGAAGGTTAAGAAGAACTAATTTTTGCTCTAAAATTTTTATTTTGCTTTTTATGTATTAGTATTTTCTAAAACTTTAAACTCTAAGTTTTTTACTCTGTGATATTACATATTTTTAATTAACTATACACTTGTAATCTTAGTGTTACCAATTAATTTTGGAAGCTTTCTCTACGGTTTTAGGTCTGTGTGGTGTTCTCTTGGGGGTTAGAGTTTGTTAGTAGAGAAAATTTAAAATTTAACATTCGGCCCTGCAGGCTGAGCTTCCAAAACACCAAATCTGGGCTTGCACTGGGAAAAAGCAAAAGAATGTTCATAAACCTGCAGGAGGTGACTCGGATTCACAAGGATTAGAGATTCCAACCTTGAGAACACAAAGGTGATAAACAGAATCAGAGATTTAGAGAATTCCAGAATCAGAGAATCAGAGAAACCCAGAATAAGAAAATCTCAGAATCCCAGGGTCAGGAAATCCCAGAATCAGGGAATCAGAGAATCCCAGAATCCCACAATCAGAGAATCGGAGAAACCCAGAATAAGAAAATCCCAGAATCCCAGAATCAGAGATTTAGATCATCAGAGAATCAGAGAAGCAGAGAATCCCAGAATCAGAAAATCTCAGAATCCCAGAATCAGAGAATCCCAGAATGCCAGAATCCAAGAATCTCAGAATCTGAGAATCTCAGAATCAGAGAATCCCAGAACCAGAGAATCCCAGAATCTGAGAATCTCAGACTCAGAGAATAATAAATTCCCAGAATCAGAGATTTAGTTAATCAGAGAATCAGAGAATCACAGAATCAGAAAATCTCAGAATCCCAGAATCCGAGAATCCCAGAATCAGAAAATCAGAAAATCCCAGAATCAGAAATTTAGATATCAGAGAATCAGAGATTTAGGTAATCAGGGAATCAGAGAATCCCAGAATCAGAAAACCTCAGAATCTGAGAATCTCAGAATCAGAGAATCAGAGAACTCCAGAATCAGAGAATCCCAGAATCAGAGATTTAGATAATCCCAGAATCAGAGAATCCCAGAGTCAGAAAATCCCAGAATCAAAGATTTAGATATCAGAGAATCAGAGATGTAGGTAATCAGGGAATCAGAGAATCCCAGAATCAGAAAACCTCAGAATCCCAGAGTAAGAAAATCTCAGAATCTGAGAATCTCAGAATCAGAGAATCCCAGAATCAGAGATTTAGGTAATCCCAGAATCAGAGAATCCCAGAGTTAGAAAATCCCAGAATCAGAGATTTAGATAATCCCAGAATCAGAGATTTAGGTAATCAGGGAATCAGAGATTTAGGTAATCAGAGAATCAGAGAATCCCAGAAAGGTTTGGGCTGGAAGGGACCTTAAGGACCCTCCTGTCCCACCCCTCCCCTGCCATGGTCAGGGACATTTTCCACTGTCCCAGGTTGCCCCAAGCTGCCCTTGGACACTCCCAGCATTATCACAAGCATTATCCCACTGTTTTCAAAGGAACTGGGATTTGAGGATGTGCTGAGAATGGCACAAGTTTCAAACCCTCCTCAGCTTCAGGAGAGGAAACCGTTCCTAAACACCCTCATTTTTTCCTGATAGAAGGTGGATTCATGCAGTGATTAATGACAGTCACTTGGCAATCAGAAGTGCCTTTCAGATGCTGCTAAAAAGCTCATTAATGTCATTGCTGAAACTGGAGCGGTTCCTGGCAGAGCAGAGCAACCCTGACCCCCACATTTACTGTAAAGCTGGGCCTGCCCTAGGCCTAATCTAAAACTGATGGGCAGGATTATTTTTAGTTTAACCTTGGTATTTGGCTAAAAGGAATGCAAATGCCATTGCTGAAGGAGAAAGGGGAAATAAAAGAGGCAGAAATAACAGCTGGGTGGAAAATGAAAGCCCAGCCCTGAGTGTGACCCCTGCAATTAGGCACACTCAGGTAATTGATCTTTAGCTGCTGATGTCACAAAAGGGACATTTGTGAAAGTGAAACTTGAACTCAGGTAATGCTCCAGCAGCCCAGATGGGAATCGCCAGGTTTAAACCAAAATTCATTTTCTCTGTTTGGATTTGAAATCTCCTCCCCCAGTGCTTTATTTGCTTTATTTCCTCCCTCCCTCCCACCCAGCACTGCTCTGCCCCAGCTCATTCCACTTCCACAAGGGAAGGTGGAAACAGCAAATCCATGCCCTGGAATGGTGTGGCTGATCCCAGGGTCACCCTGGATATTTGGGAATGATAATTCCATTTAGATTTTTTTTTTTCCTTTTCTTTCTTCCTATGGGTTAATGGAAGAGGTGCCCCATCCCTGGCAGTGTCCCAGGCCAGGCTGGACAGGGCTTGGAGCACCTGGGACAGTGGGAGGGGTCCCTGCCATGGCAGGGCTGGAATGGGATCATCTTTAATCCCATAATGATCCCCGCCATTGATTTCTGCCGTCTGTGCTCATTTACCCAGTGTAACAGGATTTAAATTCCTGGTTTATACAGCCAGGCAGATCCTTGGGAATTCTCCTCTGTCCTTCCTTTTTATCCATCTGGAAGGAGCCACATGAAAACCCCACTGTTTAATGGGGATTGAGGCAGATAAATCCCATTAATGGGCATGTATTGACTCCACTGCGAGTTAAAGCTAGAGCAAAAGGCACAGGGGTCACAGAAAACAAGGAAGAATCAAATTTGAACTTGAACTTGGAATTCCACCTGAGCAACTTGTTATTTACCCTTTTATGTGAGATTAGAACCCTGCACATGTCCCTTCCCACCTGGATTCCTCTGGTACTCTCAGCCTAGAAAACTCTATGGAATTTGATAACCTTTAATTTATTAAAAAAAAAAAAGCTTTGATCTCTCATTAACATTCTGAGCTCACCAACATCCCACCCCCAGATTTCACCCAAACACTCAAACCAAGCATTTTTTCCTTTAATTTTAAATGTCTCTCGCTTTTTTTCTTCTAATTTTTCCAGGGGAACTTAATAAAAACCAGGTTTTGTTGACTGAACAGAGAAGCCGGGTGTGTAAACAAAGGAGATTCTTGTGTGAAAGTCAATTCTCTCTGGCTTCTAGGAATTCCACTGGGCTAAAATTAGAAAGACCTGGATCCAACCTTGGACTTGGGCTCAGGGGAAAAATCCTGAAGGCAGTGCTGGGAATAACCAGTGGGGAATGGGAATCACAGCAAATTCCTGGATTCCTCAAGGATTCCAAGGTCCCCCAAGGTAGATTTGCTCCCAGGGATAAAGGGGAAGAACTTAAATGATTTTATAGGCACCACCAGCCAGGATGCTGCAGAGTCTGTGACCATAATTCACCCTAAGAACTTTGAACATTCCAATTAAATGAACCCCCTCCTTATTAATTGCCCTAATTTTGATTCCTAATTAAAAGTATTTTACTTTTTCATGGCATCGGCTCCACTGAACATGTGGCAAAGCTCTTCTCCTGCTGTTTTACCCAAGTTCTGAGCATCTCCCACTTTCTCCATCCTTTTCCTTTGGTCTCTGCCTCTTCTCTTGGTTCTTTTCACCTTTCCCACTGCCTGCCCAGAACTGGATTTCCCTCCCCATTTCCCTCTCTGTTACTCCCCCCAAAAACCTCCAAATGCTGGAACCCAGTGCACAGGAGAGATTTCTCTGCCTGTCCTGAGATGTCCTGACCCCCAGCAGAAAACTGCTTTTAACCTTCATCCATGGAGAAAGCCTCCAGAACTTTGGGATGAACGGGAATCTGTGTGTGTGTGAAATGGATTGTGGTGGAATTGAGCAACTTGGGGGTTTTAGTATGGAAGAAAAAGTTTAATGTGGAGGCAAAAGTTTAGGATGGAGGAAAAAGTTTTGAGTTTTTAGAATGGAGGTGGGCAGGAGACAAGCTGGAGGATTTTGGGCACTGTCTGATCTCCTTCTTGTTCTTCACCTGCTCCATTTCCTGCAGTGCTGGGGGCACAGGGGATGCATTAGAAACAACCAAAAGCAGATGTTGGATGGACAAATAATGAGTTATTGTAGGAAGGTGGAAATAAAATGCATCCAAGAGTTAATTGGACAAAACAGCTTTAAAAGAACTCGAATCTGGGTCTGGTGACTTTTGGTGCCTTCTCTGTACACTGAGTCTGAGGTGCAGACAGAGTGCTGAGCTTTTAATGAGGGAAGAATAAACAACAACCTGAAGACCAAAAAAGGCAAGAATCCATCTCTCATTGCTGGCACAGAACTTTTTAGGGATCTCCCCATCAGGGGGACCCACAAGGGAGGTTTCAGCAGACTGGGTGCCCTGTATCAGGATCAAACTCATCACCTTCAGATTAGGAGGCAGCTCCATTTTTAAGGCTTTGGCTTGGAAACGTGGCCAGGGATTGAGCTGAGGTCTCTGGGTTTGGTGATTCCACTGGAGAAATGCTGATGTACATGAGCTGATGATGAGATAGGGGAAAGTAATTCCTCCCTGTGAGGGTGGGGAGGGGCTGGGATGGAATTCCCAGGGAGCTGTGGCTGCCCCTGCAGCCCTGGCAGTGCCCAAGGCCAGGCTGGAGCAATCTGGGACAGTGGGAGGTGTCCCTGCCATGGCAGGGGTGAATGGGATGAGTTTTAAGGTCCTTTCCAACCCAAACCATTCCAGGATTCCCTGTCCACGGCCAGGCTGGACACGGTTTGGAGCAGCCTGGGACAGTGGAAAGTGTCCCTGGGTGGAACTGGGTGAATTTAAGGTCCCTTCCCACCCAAACCTGGGGTTCCACGAGCTCCCTATACATCCTGAAATGTGTATTTCTCCAGGAAATCTCTCCATTTTGCTTTCCACTTTCCATTCCTTATTCGTCCCAAGTCAGCTGCCTCTTCCAGGTTGGGAATAGCATGGACACAAATTTCTGTGGTGTTTTTAACACCCAAAATTACCTGGGAATCCTGACTGCCAAAGCACAGCAGGGATATCTGTGCTGGAGGGAAGTGCTGGACAGAGACACAGACAGGAGCTCCTGCTCCAGCTCTGCTCATGGGGAAGGGATGGGAGAGCCCCAAAATGCTCCCAATTCTTGGTTTCAATCTCCAGATCCTGCTCTGGATTCTCTCCTCCTTCCCCAATCCTCCTGCTCAGAACTTGCTACAGGTGCCTCCGAATTTTAGCCCAGGGTATGTTCTGGAGCTGGAGGTGCTGAGTTTGGTCATTTCCTTGACAAGAAGGAGGGCAGGGCCCTTCCCAGCCATGAATTTCTGCATCCCCAAGGCCCCAGCTCCCATCTCTCCTCACTGAGCACGGGCAGGAAGTTTCCTGCACACAGGGAACCAAAGGAATAACCACAATAATTTCAACCTTATTTGTGAGGGAGCCCACCAGCCTCAGCAGGGACTCAAACAGACACTGGGGATGTCTCTAAACTCTGAGTTAGACCAGGAATTGCCCCCTTGAGCCCTGAACCCGAATCCTTCTCCATCGCAGCTCTCTCCTGTTCCATGGAAGTGATGCCTCCTCCCCACTGGAGCTGCCCAGGTTACCCCTGTGCTGGACCATCCCCTCCTCCATCTCCATCCACACTTTGCTCTCCTGAGCACAGGGCCAGAGCTGTGCCCCAGATCATTTCATAATTCTGAATCCCAATTCCTCCCTTTCCTCTGGGAAAAATGCATTTTTTGCAATACCTATGTTGTAACTTTCTAGAGCACATGCTTCCAATTTGAGCGTGATTTTCCAAAGCTCCTAGCACGCAACCACACAAGTTCCTCATTTCTTTCCCTTTTTATTCTCCATTTAATCCATCCTCTCTTTTGATGCTTTGGACCATCTTTCTATCTCACATCTTGGCCTCCAGTAGAAAAGCTTTTAGTTGTAACCACGGACTCAAACCCCACAGAGAAGCCCAACAATTAATCTGGGGGATTTAGGCAGAACTCTTTCCTCTCCTTGCTGACTTCCCATTTTCCACCTCCTCCCAACCCCAAATTCTAAAGCAGAGGAGAAACTTCTGAAGAGCTTCACCAGTTTTAAACCAAAAAGGGAGAAAATGAACCCAAATTTAGTTGCTGTCACCAGTTTTCTGAGTGACTTTGGCTGTGTTTTATTCCCAGTCTCCCAACAGATGATTGGGGGGACCAGAAGCTTCCCTGCCTCCCCCTCATCACTGAAATATCTGAGACTCCCAGGAGCGAAGAGCCTTTCAGCACATGGATGGATCCCCCACTCTGGAAGCACAAACCCCATTTCCAGCCAATTCCCTTCCCTCTGTAGCTCCAACTCAGATCTCTTCTTCAGCTGTGACCAATTTAGGGCCAATTCTTGAGCTCTTGGGGCATTTTGCCATCAACCAAAAGTTGGCTTTAATGTCCTTTATCATCCCCAGTTCTTCCATGGGGATGTTCCATAAAAAATTGGACACTGCACTGTCCAATATCCAAACCTGGGCCAGCCATGGTTTCGCTGGGAGAGCCTCAAAACCAAAGCAATGAGGGTTGAGCCTGGTTTTGTGCTCTAGAACTGCAATAAAAGAGTTATTTTAGGCCTGGACACACCTTGTTATTCCTTAAACTGGGAAAAAAGCCCAGTGTGGCTCTCCAGCTGATGCCTTTTGGGATTCTGGCTCTGTAGAGTCAGGATAAAAATTAATCTTGGTCTTATTGGTGCCTCGAGGGGACAGGACGTTCCCAGTGCCTCACACAGCAGTGCAAGTGTTTGCTTTTGCTTTGGGGGGAGAGAATAAAATGAAAAAAAGGAGGGCAAACAAAGCCCAGAACAATGAAGCAAATGAATTACAGCACATTCTAGCTGGCTTCAAATAACAAACATGACCCTGCTCAAGGAACACGAGTCCCTCTCCAGTTTGTGTCTCCCTGGAAATCACAACAATGTGGAGACTCCTGGACCTGGGATTTACTATCAAACCTGAGCTCAGCCATCCCAGAGTTTGGGATGGGATTTCAGAGCCAGCTGAGGGATTTGAGCTTTTTTGGGCCAGAAGGTGCCATTTCCCTGAAACCTTCTGGTCCAAAGCGTTGTTTGGACAAATCAGCTCGGCCAAAAGGTTCCCAAATCCCTCCTCCTCTTACACAACTTCCTTCTTGTAAGGCTGCTCACCCTATCTGCTGTCAGAGCAGAGCTCAGGGTTACTGTTCTGACTTAGGCAGATGATTAATAACAAGTGAGGGGCAGCACAGCACAGATTTCTCTCCAGAGGGGATTTTAGCATCCAGACCTCACTGGAAATTGTGGATTCGCCCTCCAGGACCACAGAGCAAACTCCAGGGGCACAGGGATGGATCTTGCACTGCTGGGGATGGCTGGAAGGACCTGCAGATCAACCCCACCTGTGCCACCCTCAGCACAGAACAGCTCCCAGCAGGGACCTGAAAGCAAAATCAATGAGATTTAGGAAAAAAGTTCAACCAAACCATGCAAGGGGCTTAAAACCCCTTTTCCTTCCTCCCAGTCAGAGGGGAGGACTCTGGGGCTCACAAAATGTTTGTGAAGAGGGTTTACTCCAGGATAAAGCTGCAAACAGGAGCAGCACAGGGGATCTGAACAAGCTGGGAGGTCTGGCCTTTGTGGAGATGTGCAGAGCACCCACACTTCCTAAAAATTGTCCATTGATGTCCATTAATTGTCCTTAATGTCCATTGGGAATGTTTAAAAAAATAAATCAGTGGCCAAGTGCTGGTGTCAGAGTGGGATATAAAGAGTGGAGATGGAGCTCCAAGGCAAAGCCACCACCTGTGTGACCTCCCTGGCTGCAGCTGTAGATTGAGGCTCTTGGGGAAGGATGGGGCCTTGCAGCTTGGAACCTTTTAGATTCAGCAAAGGAACCTCATCTACAGCAAATCACCCTTGGCCAGCACTGAATTGGTAAAATCTGGTGAATCCAGGGCTTTTCCTGGAGCAGCAGCCAGGCCTGGATTTACACAGCTCCATTTTCACCCGGGATGGATCCTGGGGCAGCTGGGGGAGCGCCCCGTGCACATCTCAGCCAGGCCATAGTGAAGTTTCACCACCCAGCCCGAATTCTGGAACTGAGGGAGGGAGAAAACGCCTCACTCCGCACCCAGCTCCTCCACACTGCCCAAACCACCCAGCTGAGGGCTGGAACAGGCAGGAAAACCTCACTGCACAGGGGTGGGGGCAACAGCCTGGTCAGAGAGGGAGAAAACAGCTTTGTGTGCTCACTGTGGGCTTGGGAGACTTTCTAGGGAGTTGTAGAAGAACAATGATAACTTGTTAGTACAAACAACCTGCAGGTTGTGTTTTCCTACTCTTTCTGTTCTTCTCCAGGACTGTTTGTGAGAGATGTTTTTGTTAATTAGCCAATCAGGTAGAATGTGTCGAATCTGTCTATAAAAGAAGAGAAATTTTGTATTGAAGCTGCTCTTTTGCAAACCAGCCTTGTAGTGAATCTGTGTCATTTCTTGCTCAATGGTGACACACAGGCTGTGTGAGGAGCAGGATCCATATCTCCCTTCATGTTGGATCTGTCAGTTCTCAGGGTTTGCCTCTTGTGCCACAGCTTTTATTGCCAGGAGAAAATGGCCAGCAAAGGGCTCATTTCTGCAGGGTGGTGGGAGATTGAGGGAGTTGATGGTTTGGGGTGGGCAGTGACAGCACCTGAGGGCATGGCTGGAGCTGTGCCAGGGGCTTTTAGGTTGGATTTTGGGAAAGGCTCTTCCCTCAGAGGGGCCTGGTGAAATTTCCAATAGGAAAACTTGCTCTGGATGCACTGGGTGATTAGAGCTCTTTTCAACTCACTCCCTCTTCTTAATTAAAGTATTGGAGCACATTTTGTGCAGGCCGAACTTGTTATGGCTCAGAGAAAAATAAAATTTGACTCTTTAATGTGTCTTTAAAATAAAGCAACTCCCTGTGGACTCATTTCTTTGAGCAAGAAGCACCTGCTGCAGGACAGTCCTCAGATGCCTGCAGTGGCAGCTTGTGACGCTGCTGAGGGGACTCTGTGCTCAGGGATTTGGGACAGGAGAGCTCCTTCCCCACCCTGCTGAGAGCCCCAGCCATGGGAGGCCTTGGGGCAGCCAAGGAATTCCTTCTGTGGGGCAGGGACAGGGCCAGGGATGGCTGGGAATGTGCCAGGGAGGGTCAGGCTGGGTTTTGGGAAAGGCTCTTCCCCCAGAGGTGCTGGCACTGCCCAGGCTCCCCAGGGAATGGGCACAGCCCCGAGGCTGCCACAGCTCCAGGAGAGCTTGGACAGCACTCTAGGGATGCCCAGGGTGGGATTTTGGGGTCCCTTCCAGCTCAGGATATCTCAGAGTTCTGCCATGAATGATGCCAGGTATTCCATGAAATCCCAGCCTTGCTGTTCCCAGAATCCATCCTGCCATTCACCCAGAACCTGAGGGCAGGGCAGGAGGATCCCCCTGGTCCCTTTTAGGGGATCGAATCCTCACCCCAGATCCTGCGGGCAGAGCAGGAGAATCCATGAGGTTCTGTTCAGGAGATTGAATCCTCACCCCAGAAGCTGAGGGCAGAGCAGGAGGATCCCCCGGTCCCTTTCAGGGGATCGAACCCTTACCCCAGAACCTGAGGGGAGGGTAGAGCAGGAGGATCCATCTTGTCCCATTCAGGGGATTGAATCCTCACCCCAGAACCTGAGGAGAGGGCACAGCAGGAGAATCCTCCT
The DNA here is from genome assembly GCF_028769735.1 of Zonotrichia leucophrys gambelii. Taxonomy (NCBI): domain Eukaryota; kingdom Metazoa; phylum Chordata; class Aves; order Passeriformes; family Passerellidae; genus Zonotrichia; species Zonotrichia leucophrys. The sequence goes on along the minus strand of NC_088191.1, from coordinate 5,375,448 downwards.
GGTCACTTTCAGGGGATTGAATCCTCACTCCAGAATGTGAGGACACAGCAGGAGGATCCATCAGGTCCTGTTCAGGGGGTTGAATCCTCACTCCAGAAGCTGAGGGCAGTGCAGGAAGATCCCCCGGTCCCTTTGAGGGGATTAAATTCTCACCCCAAAACCTGAGGGCACAGCAGGAGGATCCATCAGATCCCATTCAGGGGATTGAATCCTCACCCACAACGTGTGGGCACAGCAGGAGGATCCATCTTGGCCTGTTCTGGATTGAATCCTCACTCTAGAAACTGAGGCAGAGCAGGAGGATCCATGAGGTCCTGTTCAGGGGATTGAATCCTCGCCCCACAAGCTGAGGAGAGGGCAGAGGAGGAGGATCCATCTTGTCCTGTTCAGAGTTGAATCCTCACCCCAGAACCTGAGGGCAGGGCAGGAGGATCTCCCTGGTCCCTTTCAGGGGTTTGAATCCTCACCCCACAAACTGAGGGCAGGGCTGGAAGATCCATCAGGTCCTGTTCAGGTGTTTAAAGCCTCATCCCAGAACCTGAGGGCACAGCAGGGGGATCCCTCTGGCCCCTTTTAGGGGATTGAATCTTCACCCCAGAACCTGAGGGGAGGGCACAGCAGGAGGATCCTCCTGGTCACTTTTAGGGGATTGAATCCTCACCCCACATCCTGTGGGCGCAGCAGGGGGATCCATCTTGGCCTGTTCAGGATTGAATCCTCGCCCCAGAACCGGAGGGAACAGCAGGGGGATCCCCCTGGTCCCTTTCAGGGGTTTGAATCCTCCCCTCAGAATGTGAGGGCAGAGCAGGAGGATCCATCTTGGCCTGTTCAGGGGGATGGAATCCTCACTCAGATCCTGAGGGCACAGCAGGAGGATCCATCTTTTCCCATTCAGAGGATTGAACCTTCACGCCAGAACCTGTGGGCAGAGCAGGAGGATCCCCAGGTCCTGTTCAGGATTGAATCCCCACCCCAAAACCTGAGGGCAGAGCAGGGGGATCCCCCTGGTCCCTTTCAGGGGTTGAGTCCTTGGCCCTGTGGGGTTTGCTGGATCAGAGCACAGGCACAGCCAGGCTGGGCTTTTAGAGCCTGATGACCTTTAAGGATGAGAAATAATAAAAGGAAAAACGTGAACCCTGACAAATTCATAACTCCAGCACAGGGGAAAGGAATGTATTCCTTGTACATATGAAAAAACATTGCCCAGGACATGTCTATTTTCTTTTCCATCCCGTGGCTGTTCTGAATTATGTACAGAATATTCCCTGGTTGTTTGTTCTGGTGCATTTTTGTGTGGGGGTACTTTGGCTGTCCCAAATGAGTTCATTATCACTGATCAAATGGATGAAACACCCTTTGTTTTGTCTCCCCAGCATCCCGTGGATGTGCTGTGTTCCTGGAGGAGCTGGGATGCTTTTGCTGCTCTCCAGTGAGAGGCACAATCCCATTTTCCATCCACTTCAGGAAATATGGATTTGGAATTCAATCCCACTGGCATTACTCAGGGAGATGGGAGGGAAGGGGGAGATTTGTCAGCTTCCGGCTCCAACCACCTCTTTAATGGTGACAGCAAACAAGAACAGGTCATTCCTTGTGGTTATCCCAGCTGGGGCTGAGGGATGGATGGGTGCATTGTCCCTTGGTGTTATCACTTTGGGATGCAGATAAAAGGGATCAGCTCTTGAGCTGGGAAGTTCCTTCCATCCCAAAGCAAAAGCAAATCTTGTTGAAGATCCCAAAGCAATGTCAGATATCAGCAAGGAGTTCAAAAACTCAAGGCATTCAGCAAATACAAAATAAAAACAAATAAAAAATTGTGGATTTCTTTTAATATGGAAAAGTTGTGCCCAGTGTTTCCAGTGAAGCTGAAGAAATCCCATCCTTCTGTGAAATATTCATTAAAAATGACAATAACAGAGTTTATTTTTAGCCTGTTGAAAGCTTTCCTTGCTTTGTACTTTCCTCATCCAGCGACAGCCACAAACCAAACTGGAGTTTGTTTAGAGGGAAAAAATCCAAACAAGGCCCAGGAGGAGGTTCCCAGATCCCAGGCTGCTTTTCCTGCCCCTGGCACAGGGGAGGTGTCCCTGCCCATGGCAGGGGTGGCACTCAGCAGGTTTAAGGTCCCTTCCCATCCAAACCATCCTGGGATTCCATGGTTCCATGATGGGATTGTATAAAATATCTCAGGATGATCTTTAGTCCCTGAATTCTTTCAGGTTAATCTCCAGGAGAAATCTGAATTCCCTCCACATGAAGCTCCACTGATGTTTTTAAACGTTGCCATCGTTTTTCCCTCCATTTCACCTCTGAACATCCGATGAGGGCACCGAACACAAAGGTGATTTTCTTCTTCCTTGAGAACAAAGTATTTGGCTCCCTCCTGTGGCTCTGGCGTTGTGAATTCCCCAACATTGATTAGACACGGCAGGAGGAGCAATTCCTGCTGGATCCATCCACCCTGGCAGAGCCGGGGCTCGCTGGGCCCACGGGGATTCTCTGAGCTCCAGGATAGCCAGGAATGCCACAGGAACGTGCACAGGGCACCGTGAGGGCAGGGGCACTTACAGGGATGGACCAAAGCACACAAGTGTCATGGAATGACACCAACAGTAAATCTGGCCTTCCCTTCCCTTCCCTTCCCTTCCCTTCCCTTCCCTTCCCTTCCCTTCCCTTCCCTTCCCTTCCCTTCCCTTCCCTTCCCTTCCCTTCCCTTCCCTTCCCTTCCCTTCCCTTCCCTTCCCTTCCCTTCCCTTCCCTTCCCTTCCCTTCCCTTCCCCTTCCCTTCCCTTCCCTTCCCTTCCCTTCCCTTCCCTTCCCTTCCCTTCCCTTCCCTTCCCTTCCCTTCCCTTCCCTTCCCTTCCCTTCCCTTCCTTTCCCAGCAGCCACAATTAATCCTGCTTTTCATACATTTCATAAGAAGAGACATTTAATTTACATTTAATAATAGGTTTTATAATAACGAGACATTTAATAATAAGGTGATGAAAATGCAAGTCTGTGAGCAGGGATCTCCTGCAGCTCTTTGATGAGATCACGTTGCCCTCATTGAAGCCAGACTGAGGAAGGAGAGGACAGAAAATACAAAATGAAACCATTCCTGCTCCAGCTGTGGCTGGGAACCGGAGCTGGTTTGGGACCTCATCCTCATTTACAGCATCTCCCATTCCCTGCCTTACCTGGAGGAGCAGCAGCAGCAGAGCCCGAGTGCAGCTGAGCTGAGCAGGCTCTGGATGGCAGCAGCGCCCAGCGCACAGCTCGGGGGATTCCATCCCTCCTTCCCTGCCCATGGGACAGGGACCCGGCACGGCGACAGCCTGGCGACAAGGCTGGGACAGGGACCTGGCATGGGGACAATGATGGGGACAAGGCCAGGGCAGGTACTTGACACGGGGACAATGAAGGAACAATGGTGGGACAAGGAGCTGGCACAGGGGCAATGAGGGGACAATGCTGGGACAGGTCCCCAGCACAGGGACAAGACAGAGACAATGCTGGGACAGGTACCTGGCATGGAGACAATGATGGGGAAAAGGCAGGACAGGTCCCCAGCACCAGGACAGCCTGGGGACAAGGCTAGGACAGGTCCCCAGCATGGGGACAGTTTGGAGACAACGGCAGGACAGGGACCTGGCACAGGGACAGCCTGGGGACAACGCTGGGATAGGTACCCAGCATGGGGATAACCTAGGGACAAAGCCAGGGCAGATACGTGACATGGGGCAATGAAGGGACAGTGCTGGGACAGGGACCTGGCACGGGGGCATCGAGGGGACAGTGCTGGGACAGGTACCCAGCATGGGGATAACCTGAGGACAGCAGCAGGACAGGGACCCAGCACAGGGACAACCCAGGGACAATGCTGGGACAGGTACCTGGCATGGGGACAATGATGGGGAAATGGCAGGACAGGTCCCCAGCATGGGGACAACGATGGGGACAATGCTGGGACAGGTACCTGGCATGGGGACAATGATGGGGACAATGCTGGGACAGGTACTCGGCATGGGGACAATGATGGGGAAATGGCAGGACAGGTCCCCAGCACAGGGACAGCCTGGAGACAATGCTGGGACAGGTACCTGGCATGGGGACAATGACTGGGACAAGGCTGGAACAGGTACTTGACATGGGGACAATGGTGGGACAGGCACCTGGCACGGGGACAACATGGGGACAACAACAGGACGGGTACCTGGCATGGGGACAATGATGGGGACAATGCTGGGCCAGGTCCCCAGCACAGGGACACCGAGGGGACAATGGCAGGACAGGTCCCCAACACAGGGACACCAGGGGGACCCAGCTGTGCCCTGCCCTGCCCTGCACACACCCTGGGCCACCTTTCTGACACTGAGGGGCCAATGGACAGAAGAGGTTTCACTTTGTTATTTTTCCTGTTCTTCCAGACCTGCTGGAAGACACCAGCAGCAGGTGGATTAATTAATCCATACCCTCAATAATTGATCCACATATTCATTAATTAATCCATCAAAACCAGACCTTACAGTGAGGGCAGCCTGCACCCCTTCAATTCCCTTCCACAGGCCTGGACAGACAGAGAAAGGCATTTTCAAGGCATGTCTGAAAGTAGGAGCTCCAGTGCTCCCCTCCCAAGCACCTCACCTGTCCCAATCTACCAAAACTAACACGGAAAAATGGAATTATTGAGGTTGAAAAAGACCTTGAAGGGGTTTGTACAGTAATCACACACTAACTGCTCAAAGGGGATTTTCTCTGCTCCAGTATCCCCTGTTCGAGGCAGCTGAACCAAACACAAAAAAGAAATTATTTATTATTAGCAATTTAATTTGATATTATTATTTTATATTTATTTATTTATATAATTTATTTTATATTATTAATTTAATTTGATATTATTATTTTATATTTATTTAATTCATTTTATATTATTAATTTTATTTTGTATTATTATTATTTTATATTTATTTAAAGAATTCATTTTATATTATTATTTTACATTTATTTTTATAGTTCATTTTCTATTATTAATTTATTTTTTTCACACGTTTCCCAAACGTACTCCAACGGCTGTTGCAGGGAGGGTCTGTGAAACATGGATTATCAGGAACAGCATTTCCTGTCTAGGCCTAATTAGCAGGTAATAAAGATGCAGCTGGCACTGCAGGGACAGTGACATGGGACACTCCCACGTGGGACACAACGGTCCAGAGCGAGGGCTGCGTCCTGATCTCTGCCCTGTGCTCTCCTTTATCTCTGATTTATGGGCCCTTGGAGTTACAGGATACAAAATAACACGACGCAGCTCTTTCAAGGTAAAAAGAGTATTTTTAATTTCTGATTCTAACATGTATAAATTTCTAAAAGTAACGGTAGATTGGAGGGTGACAGTGCCACGTCTCCAATGTCACTAAACAAACTAACAGTCTATCAAATTTCTCCTCCTCCATGAAAAAAATACAAAACAATAAATTATTTACATAAAGTTTGTTACAAGAATGTAAACATCAAAAAGCTTAAAAAACCTTTAAAAAATCAAAACAACAGGAGCTGTGTCACAGACATCTTTTATGAAAAATCCTTTCCTTAGGATTTTTCCTACTGAGAAGCTGAAAGGCCTCAGGAACAAAATGCAAACAATGGTTATCTGCTGCTGTGGAATGCAACAGGTGCATCTGGGATTGGTCTCATGTGGTTGTTTCTAATTAATGGCCAATCACAGTCAGCTGGCTCGGGCTCTGTCTGAGCCTCAAGCCTTTGTTATCATTCCTTCTTTTTCTATTCTTAGCTTAGGTAGCCTTCTGATGAAATCCTTTCTTCTATTCTTTTAGTATAGTTTTGATGTCATATATATATAATAAAATAATAAATCAGGCCTTCTGAAACATGGAGTCAGATCCTCATCTCTTCCCTCATCCTCGGACCCCTGCAAACACGGTCACACTGAGGCAGTGAGGTGTCCTTGGCTCCCAGGCCTGGAGAGGAATTGTTGTGTCTGCCCAGAATGGGAGAGCAGCAGCTCACGCTGGGTGTGGAGCTCAGAGTTATGCCCTAAAGAACTGCAGGGTTACAGAGAGATGGAAAATAGAAAAGCTGAAATCCTGGAGAGGAATTGTTGTGTCTGCCCAAAATTGGAAAACCATTTTATTGCCAGGAGAAAATGGCCACCCAAAGGGCTCATTTCTCCAGCATGGTGGGAGATTGAGGCAGTTGATGGTGGTGGTTTGGTGGGCAGGGACAGGATCTGAGGGAAAATACAAAAGCTGAAATCCTCAGGCATAATTTGGTGGCTCCGTGGCTTTTTCTAACGGAACTGATTCACCTCTCTCCAAACCTGAGGGCACAAATCTCCCTTGGATTGACTCATCCAGGAGGTGCTCTCACCTTCTGTTGTGCAGGGTTTTTACAGCTCGCTCTCAAAGCCTCACTAAAAGCTTTGAAATAATCTCTCCTTCATCTCCTTTCCTCCCACATCCTTCCCCTCTCCCGACTGCTCTATTTTTAGCAGTCATTTCTCAGTGTTCCTGTTCTGTTCTCTCAGCCCTGCAATGGGTTTGGTGTCAGGAAATTTGCATATTTAAGAGTATGAGGTGCATGAGATCTGATTTTCTGGAAGCGCACAAAAATATTAATAAAGGGTTAAAACCTGGCATCTATTGAGAATTATGGATACAGTGGAGAACAACTACAATTTTGTTCTCTCATCTTTGCAATAATTGACTAGAGTTTGCTATCAGAAAATCTGCAATATTTAAGAGTTTAATATTTAAGAGATGTGCATGAAATCTGCTTTTCTGAAAGTGCCACAAAAATATGAATCAAGGGTTAAAAACCTGGCATCTATTGAGAATTATGAATATAAAGGAGTACAATTTTGTTCTCTCATCCTTGAAATAGGCGAAAATTTTAAGGTTTGCTGTCAGAATATTTGCAGTGTTTACATGTGAGTTGTGCAGGAAATCTGCTTTTCTAAAAATGCCACAAAAATATGAATAAATGGTTAAAAATCTGGCATCCATCAAGAGTTATGGATACAGTGGAGTACAATTACTTGGTAATGGGTATTGGTATAATTACAACTTTGTTCTCTCATCCTTGCAATAACTGACACTCCTGGAGTTTGCTATCAGAAAATCTGCAATATTTAAGGGTGAGATGAGCATGAAATCTGCTTTTCTGAAAGGAAAAATATGAATCAAGGGTTAAAAATCTGGCATTTGTCGAGAGTTATGGATACAGTGGAGCACAATTACTTTTGTTCTCTCATCCTTGCAATAACTGACACTCCTAGAGTTTGCTATCAGAAAAACTGCAATATTTAAGAGTGGGATGTGCATGAAATCTGCTTTTCTGAAAGGAAAAATATGAATCAAGGGTTAAAACCCTGGCATCTATTGAGAATTATGAATATAATGGAGCACACTTTTGTTCTCTCGTCCTTGAAACAGGTGACAATTTTAAGGTTTGCTGTCAGAAAATTTGCAGTGTTTACATGTGAGTTGTGCAGGAAATCTGCTTTTCTGAAAGTGCCTCAAAAAACATGAATCAAGGGTTAAAACCTGGCATCCATTGAGAGTTATGGATACAGTGGAGTACAATTACTTGGTAATGGGTACTGGTATAATTACAACTTTGTTCTCTCATCCTTGCAATAACTGACACTCCTAGACTTTACTATCAGAAAATCTGTAATATTTGAGAGTGAGATGTGCATGAAATCTGCTTTTCTAAAAGGAAAAATATGAATAAAGGGTTAAAACCCTGGCATCCGTTGAGAGTTATGGGTACAGTGGAGCACAATTACTTTTGTTCTCTCATCCCTGCAATAACTGACACTCCTAGAGTTTGCTATCAGAAAAACTGCAATATTTAAGAGTGGGATGTGCATGAAATCTGCTTTTCTGAAAGGAAAAATATGAATCAAGGGTTAAAACCTGGCATCTGTTGAAAGTGACAGGTGAAACTGAGCACAGTTTTGCTGGCAAACAACAGCAGTGGGATCTCCTGCATCAAGAACAGTTCAGCTGAGTTGTCAACAGCAGAATTTCTCACTGCAGGACAGCAGGATGACAAAGAAGAGAATGAAATGTCCTGTACCTCTTTCCTGCCCCCCCAGGAAAACGGGCAGCACTGTCAGACACCCAAAATGAGGAAATCAGAGACAATTGCCCAAGATGCAGGGAGGGTAAAGTAAACACGATTCCTCTTGCCATAAGTGCTGACTTCAAAGGGTATTAAAGGAGCCATTCAAGGCCAGTTCCTCGTCTCCGCTCCAGAGGGATGGAGATGTTCCAGGAGCACACAGGTGTCCCTTGTTCTCCTCTCAGCAGGGACAGTCCTGGGGCTGGAGGTGGGTCTGGGCCCGTGGGTGTGGGAATGGGGGCAGATAAATGGAGCTGAGAGCAGCAGAGCCCTGTCCTGACACAGGCAATGTTCCGGCCGTGGTTCCTCCGCTCTTGTTGGGACTCAGCGCCTTCGGTGACGCAAATCTGGAGCCACTGGCTTGGAACCAGCCAGGGGAATTAGTCAGACACGTGAGAGCTGGCACAGCTCAGCCCGCAGCCCGGGCTGCAATCAATCCTTATCTTAAGGACTTGATAAAAATGTTTGGAGCTGTGGAGAGCGGGGGCCTGGCTTCGTTCACTCTCTGCCATCGCTTCAGCTTCTCCCCCTGGGCTTTCCCTCTGTTTCACCTTGGCCTGGTCCATGGTGAGCAAAGTGAAGTTGGAATCTAGAGTGCTGTTCAAAAAGGTAAATTTCAGTTTAGCAAAACTTCTCTGAGGTGCTTCAGCCACACTGAAACCTTCAAATTACATTAATTTCTAAATTTTTAACAGCATGATGTGCTGAGAAGCTGAAATGCCACTTCCACTTCGAGGCATGAGAAGGATGATGTGGCCTCTGAATCACTCCTAATTCTCCTAATTCATGCTTCAGTGTAAACCCACTCTTCACAAACCATTGAAGTCTGGGAATTCAACTTTCTCTGCTTAAGTTTTAGGCTGTTATGAAATGAACCAAAGTTTGCCCTCAGCCAATGAATCCCTCCCTCTGTGCCTGAAATATCCCAGGGAGGAGAGACATTTCCGGGGGTTTAGATCCCCCTGGATAATGAGAAACCTCTGTTTCACCTTGGCCTGGTCCATGGTGAGCAAAGCCCTGTGTGAAAGGGAACTTGGAGTCCAGTGTGATGTTCAAAATACCTGCAAGGGATTGTTGACCAACAGGTGAGTGTTCCATTGGATTCTGGTGAGTTGTTTTCACTCAAGCCCAAGCTGTGTCAAGACTCTGGAGAGAGTCACAAGTTTTCATTATTATCTTTTTAGCCCTCTGTAAGTATCCTTTCTGTATTCCCCTGGGACCTGCCCCTGGAATTCAGCACCAATCCCTGGAGCTCTGACATTGCTTGGCTCTTCTGTTTCCCACCTTGTAAAACAGATTTATTAATATTTATGCAGCTTTTAAAATGTCTTGGCCAGCCTCATGCAATTTCAGCTTTGCAAAACTTCTCTGATGTGATGTGCTGAGAAGCTGAAATGCCACTTCCACTTTGAGGCACGAGAGGGATGATGTGGCCTCTGAATCACTCCTGATTCTCCTAATTCCTCCCCCAACTCACAAAACTTGTTCTTCCTTTGAGGCTCTGTATTCCCAGGGAAGTTGGGGAGTGATCCCGGCTGATCCTCACTCCCAGATCCCCTGGGACCTGCCCCCGGAATTCAGCACCAATCCCTGGAGCTCTGACATTGCTTGGCTCTTCTGTTTCCCACCTTGTAAAACAGGTTTATTAATATTTATGCAGCTTTTAAAATGCCTTGGCCAGCCTCATGCAATTAATCATTTACTAAACTGCTAATTGAGGCAGCTCAGCTTGAGCTCTCTGGTGTCACAGGGAAAATGTCAATGTCTCCAAAACTGCTTTAAAGGTCTTTAAAAGCTGCAGCCTGGTACCAAAGCCTCACATTTGGAGTCTCCTGGGTAAAACATGGAGTTTGATGCTCAGCTGGTTGATCTTGGATGAAAAATGTGGATGGGTCAGGGAGAGCATCAGAAATGCTCACAGAAAGGATTAAACACACATTCCTGATCAGAAGAAAAATGCTATTTATTCTGTTTTTGCCCTAGAAATGAGAGCTTTCAGGTTGAAAATGATGAATCCCCTCTCTGTGTGCACCTGTTCTTGTCCCTGGGCACCTCCAAGCACAGGTGTGTGTCCCCAAGGCTCCCTGCCACCTCAGCTCTGTGCCAGAAAATAATTGATGAAATTCAGATGTTTCCTCTCACAGAGTGATGAACAAAGCTCAGTTTATGTGAGAAACAGAGCAGAGTGTGAGTGAGGAAGGTTGGGAAGGTGCCTTTGTGTGTCCCTGCTGTGTATGGCAGTAAGGACTGGGAAGGAAACATTCAGGAAATGCATCCCAGCCCCCAAAAATGGATTTTTAGGGACCTGTTGTTGCCATCTGGGTGGGTGTGCCCATGGGCAGTGGCTGTGAGGACGAGGCAGGAGCACAGGACACCAGACTGGAACAAAAAGTTCTTTAATGCTTCATCCCCTACAATAACTCCACCCATTCCTAAAGTTTTGGAAGGATAAAATCCTGAGGTTCATTCTAAAAAGGCCACAGAAGTGGGGGTTAAAGTTTAAGATTTTAACACAAAGAATGACAGATATTGACCTCCATGACCTCACTATTTCTTGACAAAACTTCTCCAGGGAATTATGAAACCAAAGAAACTCTAACAAGTGCAAATAACAACGAGGTGGCAGAGAAGTCGTGGCCCAAATTTCTGGCCAATGCAGCTGTCATGGCAGTTTGCTCTCAGCACTGATTTTCTGAGCTGTGCTGAATAAATTCCAGATATTTCAAATATCACCTCCTGAGGCTCAGGTTTGCTCTGGTTCAACCAGGGGCACCCGTGGCAGCTGGGGACACGCTGCAAGCTGTGATCCGTATCCCATCACATCCATTCAGACAGGGCAATTTACTGATAAATTGCAGGACAAACAGAGCTGTTTGGAGAAATCCTTATCCTGGCAGCTCTCTGGGTGACCTGGCTGCTCATTTCCCTCCCATCACAGGGGGTTTATCAGGGAAAGCTGACAGTGGAAATGAGGTTTCTAGGATAACTCCAGGCTTGGTGAGCTCCACTGCCTGTCCATGGCTCAGGACAGGCACTGGTGTAACTGCTGCCTGCTGGGCAGGGATGGCACTAAAAAGTGCCAGAATGCTCCAAGAGAAGCCACTGAGGGCTGCAGCATTCCCTGGAATGCCAGAGTGCAGCAATGCATCTGAACAACTCAGTGTGCACCAGCCATTCCATGTCACCACGTTTCTCTTCACAGAGAAAAGCAAGGCACGATTCTTCCCATTGTTTCTTCAAAAAGAATATTTCTGCGATTCACATTCTCTGAACACCAGAGAAAGAAAAAACAATTCTTATCATTTGCTGTGCCTGTGTTTGTGCAAAAGTAGAATTCAGTATGGAAATTGTTTACCCAAAGTGGTGGTGTTTGGTTTCCTTGGCCTATCAAGGCCAAGTGTGTGTGTGTGTGTGTTGGGACTGTCAGCTGACAGTCACGAGATTCTGGGCAGTTGTGTGCAGAGTAGAGTGCTTGGCAGATTCAGTTTAAATGCAATATAGTATAGAATATTATAATATAATAAAGTAATTAATTAACTTCTGATAAAATGAATTCAGATGCATCATTCTCTCTCCCCTCGTCGGGGGTTGCCTGCAAATTCAATAATACTGTCTGTGATTGTTCTTATCAGAATCTTCTCAGGGCTCTGTGGAGTTCATCAAGGTTTCTAAGACAGAATCTGTGCTAAAATAAGAATGAAGAAGCCGAGAAACCAAATACCAGGACTGCCAAAACTGGATAACAGAGGCCTGTGAAACACCTGGACTGTGACCAATCACAGATGCTGAGAAATGGAGGCAGAGAACGAGGGAGCGAGGCAAAGGCACAGATCAGGAAGTGTGTGTTGTATTTGCAGGGATCCCTGTGGCAGGGAGGAATGATGAATCTGACTCCATGTTCTCAGAAGGCTCATTTATTACTTTATAATACCATACCATACCATACCATACCATACCATACCATACCATACCATACCATACCATACCATACCATACTAAAGAATGCAGAAAGGCTAAAAAGATAATAATGAAAACTCCTGACTCTTTCCAGACTCTCGACACAGCTTGGCCTTGATTGGCCAAAGAGTGAAAACAACTCACAGCAGAGTCCAATGGAACAATCACCTGTGGGTAAACAATCTCCAAACACATTCCACATGAGCACAACACAGGAGAAGCAAATGAGATAAGAATTGTTTTCCTTTTTCTCTGGAGCTTCTCAGCTTCCCAGGGACAAAATCCTGGGCGAAGGGATTTTTCAGAAAATGTGAATGCCACAGTTGTGATCTTAGCAGTTTGTAGAACCTATTTAAGTGTGTGTGTCATATAAACAATAAATGGCTTCTGCTTGATCCTATTGCTCAGTTGTTCAGGAGTCCTGGATTTCCCACACCAGATCCAGCTGCACAAGGTCAAGAATGGGGGAAAAATGATCAATAGTGCCCAACCTGCCCTAATCTGAGGTGATGTTCAGGTCAGGCTGGAGCTTGGAGCACCCTGGGCCAGTGGGAGGTGTCCCTGCCCATGGCAGGGGTGGCACTGGATGGGCTTTGAGGCCCCTTCCAGCCCAAACCATTCCAGGATTGCCACTGTCATATTTTCTGGAAAAATCCCTTTGCCAGGATTTCTTTTCTCTGAGAAGATTCAGAGAAAAAGGAAAAACAGTATTATCTTGTTTTTATCTCCTGTGTTTGCTGCTTTGAATGTGGCCTGGAGATTGTTTATCCAAGAGGCGCTTGTTTGATTTGTTTCATCTGAATTGTTTTTACTTAATGACCAATCACCATCCAGCTGTATTGGACTCTGAGGAGTCAGTCATGAGTTTTTAGTTGGTATCTCATTAAGTCTTCTGTCAGCATCCTTTCTCTATTCTTTAGTATAGTTTAGTATAACATTCTTTAATATAATATGAGTACATAAAATAATAAATTAGCCTTCTAAGAACATGGAGTCAGATTCTCAATTCCTCCCTTGTCCTGGGCACCCCAGAAAATACCACACAGGATTCCCTGACATTTCTGCCCTAATGGGTGTAAAAAAGGATCAGGAGCAGCCAGAGTCACTGCAGGGATGTTCCTGCTTTGTTATGGGATAAACTGCAACGGGTTCACTCTCCAGATGTCACCACGAGCACAGGGCTTTCCCACACCCCTCACACAAAAGCTTTTGTTGGAATTTTCCAGCCCTTACGGAGATGCTGAGCACAGACAGTGCTTGGCATTGTTCACTGGAGCTCCTGTTCTTCCAAGGAGAGGCTTTTCCTTTCCTCAGGATAAAGGTGGGGTGCCAGGGCAGGAGATTACTCAGAACATGACAGTAACACCAACAAAAAGCTCATTATGTGAGGGTAAAGGGAAATGTTTAACCCTGGGCTCTTTCCCCTCTGTGTCTCTGCTGGTTAGGGAATGACAACAGAGAAATCAACGCTTAATTCAGGTTCATTCCCTGGAAAAACAAGAGAGAAATCAACTCTTAATTCAGGTTCATTCCCTGGAATGACAAGACAGAAATCAACTCGTAGTTCAGGTTCATTCCCTGGAATAACAAGACAGAAATCAACTCTTAATTCAGGTTCATTCCCTGGAATGACAAGAGAGAAATCAACTCGTAGTTCAGGTTCATTCCCTTGAATAACAAGATAGAAATCAATTCTTAATTCAGGTTCATTCCCTGGAATAACAAGATAGAAATCAATTCTTAATTCAGGTTCATTCCCTGGAATAACAAGAAAGGAATCAACTCTTAATTCAGGTTCATTCCCCATTCCCTGGAATAATGACAGAGAAATCTGTGGCATTCACATTTTCTGAAAAAAAAATCCCTTCACACAGGATTTTTCTCCTGGGAAGCTGAGAAGCCTCAGCGAAAAGGAAAACAATTCTCATCTCATTTGCTTCTCCTGTGTTGTGCTCATGTGGAATGTGTTTGGAGATTGTTTACCCACAGGTGATTGTTTCATTGGGTTTCTGTGAGTTGTTTTGACTCTTTGGCCAATCAGGGCCAAGCTGTGTCAGGACTTTGGAAAGTCATGAGTTTTCATTATTATCTTTTTAGCATTTCTGTATTCTTTAGTATAGTTTGGTACAGTATTCTTTAATATAATATAGTATCATAAAATAATAAATTAGCCTTCTGGGAACATGGAGTCAGATTCATCATTCCTGCCTTCACCAGGGCATCCCCCAGCAAATCCAATAGAAATTAATTCTCATTTCAGGTTCATTCCCTATTCCCTGGAAGCAGGAATGTCCTGAGAGCTCTGGATTGATCCAGGCTGCTCCCTGCAACCAGATTTTGTCCTGAGGTGGGGGTCAGGCTCTTCTAAGAGATGAGGCGTGGGATACTTACACTTACAGTGTATTGTAATTAGGAAATAGTTGAATTATAACTCCTGTATGGTCTCATCCTTCTCTTGAGACTGAAAATGGAATAAAAGTTTTAAAAATGCCTCTCAGTTGCCCCATCTCTGGGTCAGAAAAGGGCTTAGTCCAACAAGAAGCAGCCTCCAGCTGTGCCAGGGGAGTTCAGGCTGGGTGTTGGGAAAAATCTCTTCCCTGAGGAGGGGTTAGGCCTGGTCCAGGGCGGTGCTGGAGTCACCAAAAGGAGCAGATGTGCAGCTTTGGAACAGGGATTTGGCAAAGCTTGGATGGGACCCTGGAGGTCATTTCCAGCCTTGGTGACTCCGTGACCCCAAACTGCTCCTCCAGCAGTGACTAAAACACCTCAAAGAGCAGAAACCAGAGATTTTGGAGAACTCTGTGGTTGGGAGTGACACATCTGGCTGCCGCAGAAACGAGTGGGAGTTGGGGATGAAAACTCACACCAGTTTTCCCAAATATGGATATAAATTACCCAGAAGACCCATCTTTCCCACCATCCCTTGGCTTTTCCCACTTCAGTTCCATCCTGGGCCAGCCCCTTTTCCAACATGACCAAAGTCCTGCTCTTGGTGCTGGGTTATCTCTGAGCTCAGCCTCAGCAATTCCCCTGAAGGATCCCAGTGCCACATCCCAGTTTCTGAGGAACTGCCATAACAAATCCCAAACTTTGATTGCAAATTCTCCTGAATGTTGGCAGCCACGACGGTTAAACACACAGAGGAACTTTTGCTGATGCTGTTTCATTACATGCAGTAAAATTTCATACTCAGGAAATTTAAAAAGTGGGGTTTATTTGCTTTTAAAATGCAATAAAAATATAAAAAGTTAAATGTAATATAAATATAAAATTAAGTGCAAAATAAATCAAAGCCTATAGTGAGGAATAAAGTCCTAGGAGTTATTTATGTATTAAAGAGTAAGAACCCATTGCAATTCAAGAAAATAGAATTTCCTCTGATATTTTTCTACTTTAATTCATGTCCTTATTGGACTTACCCTGGAATCTATCAGGAAATTGGGTGCCTGTAACACAAATAAACAATATAAAATTTTTATTCCTTTTTTTTTTGTGTTCCATAGCTGACAAGAGTCCTTAAAAGTTACGGGGTTGATTTAGTAAGTACTTGGGCAATTGCATCTCCAAACATCTTATTCCTTAATATTGCTTTCTCCTTAACTCTGTTTTACCACTTCATGGCACCAGTAAATGTGGAAATACAACAAAATCAGCTTTTCTTGGAGCATTCTGGCACTCTTTAGCCCACGACTGCCCAAGGCCAAGATGCTCAGAAGAAAACCAAAATATTCTTTTAAAAAAATATTTGCCTGAAGTTTTATGAAATTTAAAAAAATAAAAAATCTGGCTACAGATTTATAACTTGAAAAGCTTCCAAGGTCACCGTGCCCTTCTCACATTTTTATGATTGAAAACAAGAGGAAAAAAAAACCACATTAATTTTGGTGGGAATCAGATCCGAGCTCAGAAATCTCTTCCTGATTTATTTCAAGAAAGGAGCTTGGAAATGTTTAACCCAGAATGGCCAGAGGCACAAAGGCAGAGACTGCCCAGGGTATTTGCTCAGGGCTTTAATCCTCTCAGGCCATTCTCCTCCTCTCTTATCAACACAGACACACCAGGAAGGCTCCAAATGTTGGCTCTGCATCCAACGAAACCAAGAGTCAGGTGAGAAGCCACAGTTCAAGTTCACAGGAGAAATTCAGAGGTGTTTTTGGGGTTTGTTTTAAAGTTTCTTTGGTTGGTTTTGATATTTCTTTGGTTGGTTTTGATATTTCTTTGGTTTCTTTTGATATCTCATTCTGTCTTTCTGTACAAGTCAAAGCCCATTGAATCATGGAATTGCTAAGGCTGGGAAAGACCATTAAGATGATCAAGTCCAGCACCACATCCCCCAGTGCCACATCCACACATTTTTTAGGACTTCTCCAGGGATGGGGACTCTACCACCCATTCCAGGGCTTTCCAACGCTTTTCATGAAGAAATTTTCCCCAATACCTAATCTAAGCCTCTCCTGGGGCAACTTGAGGCCATTTCCTCTTACCCTGACACTGTTTCCTAGGAAAAGAGCTTGGCCCCACCCTTCCCCTGGAATGTTCTCCATAATCCTTCCCCTAAGGGGGCAATGCCCACTGAACCAGTTCATAGGCTGGGTGGGAATAATGTTCTTTGTGGATGTGAGAAATTCATCCTTGGCAGCAGGAAACCCTTAGAAAGCTCAGTTTAGGGACAGTGGTGGCACCAAGGGAACCAAGTGTCCAGAAAGTGTCCAAAAGTGTCCAAAACTCAAGCAAAGTTCTCAGGAATGGTGGGATTTGGTTGAAGGTTGGGATTTGGTTGAAGGTTGGATTTGATGGGCTTGGAGGTCTTTTCCAACCTTTTTGATTTGATTCAAAGTTCCACATTCAGCAGAGCCTCTGTTGTTCCTCCTTCAGAGCGGTGCAAATTCAAAGCCATCCCTGCTTTGGACTGGGAGCAGCAGGAAAGGAATTCCTGAGGTTTTCTCTCTGCTTTTCATTAATGCTTTTATGGCTGTGTTAGACCAGGATTAGCAAACACCCCAAGAACTTTGCCACTTTTTGCCAAGCCAAGTGCTTGCTGACAGCACCTTCATCCAGAGCAGGGATTTGGGAACCTTTCCTGCTGCTGTCAGAGCCTCAAACAAACGAGCTGAGGGAGATTGGTGGCTTTACAAAGCCACAGCCACGAGCTGGGATAAAACAAGGAAAGACAATGACAGCACGAGGCACTGACCTTGGAATTCCTGCCATGGAGCACATGGAATATCCCCTGCAGTGCTGGTGAGATGTGCGAAGTGAAGCTGGAGTGAAATTCCTGCTGTGCACTGCCTTCTCTTTGAAATCCTTCATTAACTCTGCCCTCTAAAAATGGTCTTCATTGTTTCCTCCAGTGAAACAGCAAAAATAACTGGAAAAAACATGGATTTGCAGCTCCAAAGCAGCCAGATAATAAATGTGGTATTCTGTAAAACTGGCCAAATTCAATTAAATGCTTTTAAAAGTTTGTTTTACTCCATTTAATTTTCAGAATTTTGCCTTCTGCAGGTAATAACTGGGGAGGAGAATTTCTTTGGAAGCTCCCTGTGCACACTTGGGCTGGCTCTCAGCACAGGCGCTCTGGACAGGCTGGTTAAAAACTGCTCCTGTACCCACAGCACTTTAAAGCAGTCTTTGCTTTGCCTCCAATTAAAATACTCCAACTCGCCAAAAGTCACAGGGAAAGCAGGAAAAGCTGGTAAATATATTTTGGCTGAATGACATCCATTAAATCCTGGCTTTGTTCCAGCTTAGAAAGCAAAATAAAGGCAAAAGCTGCAAAGATTTTGTTTTTCTGACAGGGCAGGTGAATGGAATAATCTCCTGCTCCTCTCTGGATGGGTGGCTGTGAAGAGCCACCACAGGATTTTGTCACCTGCCAGTCTCCAGCCCCCAGAGTGTCCCCTCAGGGCTGGCTCCTGTCACCTGTAGCCCTCCCACGTCTCCTGTCACGGCTGTTCCAGAGCCACAACCCAGCCACAACAGGGCAGGGGTGGCTTTTCCTCCCAGCACCCGATTCCTTCATTCCCCTTTGCCAGTTTCACAGCATTTACAGAATTCACAGAATCACTTGGTTGGAAGAGACCTCAAAGCCCATCGAGTCCAACCCAGCCCCAACACCTCAACTCAACCCTGGCACCCAGTGCCACATCCAGGCTTTGTTAAACACACCAGAGATGGTGACTCCACCACCTCCCCAGGCAGAACTTTCCAGAACTTTATCACTTTTTCAGTAAAACCTTTTTTCCTAACATCCAACCTAAATTTCCCTTGCTGTTTCCCTTGCTTGTGCTGTTTCATGGGTAAAATCCTGCTGCAGGAAAATGCACCTGCAGCAAGAGGCACAGCCTGGAGCAGGATGGAACCAGAAGGCTGCCAGTGCCTGGGAATGGCAGCCTGGTCCCCATCATATGACAGGAACATTCCTCAGACAGATGAAACTCGAGAGCTCTGCTGTTTGTCTGGCAGTCTCACTTCTTTTCTGCCTGATTTGGATCTGGAAATATTCCATCCTCTGGCCAGGGGCTTATCTGATGGAAGACAACAGTGCGTGGAGTGAGCAAACAGGGCTGAGCTTGGCCTTTGTTCCTCCTCTGGTGCCCGGGGCCTGTCCTGCTCCAGGGCACGGGGAGGTGGCCCAGGAACGTGAGCCACAGAAACCTGTTCTGATCACATGGTGAGGGATCACTTTCTCTGGGAGTTTGGAGTCCAGGAGCTGTCCCTGCACAACTGAGCCCTCCATGGCCAAATCTCTGGGCTCTACACACTTACCTTCATTTCTCAGCTATTCCACTCAAGGATTTCCTTCCTTCCTTCCTTCCTTCCTTCCTTCCTTCCTTCCTTCCTTCCTTCCTTCCTTCCTTCCTTCCTTCCTTCCTTCCTTCCTTCCTTCCTTCCTTCCTTCCTTCCTTCCTTCCTTCCTTCCTTCCTTCCTTCCTTCCTTCCTTCCTTCCTTCCTTCCTTCCTTCCTTCCTTCCTTCTTCTTTTTCTTTCTTCTTCTCTTTCTTCTTTCTTTTCTTCTCTCTTTCCTTTTCTTCTCCTTCCTTCTTCTTCTTTCCTTTTCTTCTTCCTTTTCTTCTTCTTCCTCTTCTTCTTTTCTTCTTCTTTCTTTCTCTCTTTCCTTTCTTTCCTTTCTTTCTTCTTCTCTTTTCTTTCTCTTTCTTTTCTTTTCCTTTCTTTTCTTTCTTCTTCTCTCCTTTCTCTCTTTCTCTTTCTCTTTTCTTCTTCCTTCTTCTTTTTTCTCTTTTCCTTTCTTTTCTTTCTTCTTTCCTTTCTTCTCTCTTTCTCTCTTCTTTTCTCTTCTCCTTTTCTTTCTTTTTCCTTCTTTCTTCTTTTCTTTCTTTCCTTCTTCTTCTTTCTTCTTTCTCTCTTCTTTCTCTCTTCTTTCTTTCTTCCTTTCTTTCCTTCCTTTCTTCTTCCTTCTTCTTTCTTTCTTTCCTTTCCTTTCTCTTCTTCTTTCTTTCTTCTCTCTCTTCTTCTTCTCTTCTTCTTTCTTTCCTCTTTTCTCTTCTCTCTCTTCTTCTTTTCCTCTCCTTCTCTTTTCTCTTCTTCTTTTCTTCCTTTCCTTCCTTTCTTTCTCCTTCTCTTTCCTTCTTTTCCTTCCTCTCCTTCTTTCTTCTTTCCTTTCCCTTTCTTTTCCTTCTTTCTTTCTCTTCCTCTTTTTCCTCTTCTTTCTTTCCTTTCTTTCTCTTTCTTCTCTCCTTTCTTTCCTTTCCCTTTCTTTTCTTCTTTCTTTCCTCTTTCTTCTTCTCCTCTCTTCCTTTTTCTTCTTTTCTTTCTTCTTTTTCTTCTCTTCTTTCCCTTTCTTCCTTCTTTTCTTTCTTTCTTCTCTTCCTTTCTTCTTTTTCTTCTCTCCTCCTTTCTTTCCTTCTCTTTTCTCTTTCTTCTTCTCCTTTCTTTCCTTTCTCTTTTCTTTCCTTTCTTTCCTTTCTTTTTTCTTCTTCTTCTCTTTTCTCTTCTCTTCTTCCTCTTCTTCTTTCTCTTCTTTTCTTCCTCTTCTTCTCTTCTTCTTTCTCTTTCTTTCTTTTTCTTCTTCTTCCTTCTCTTTTTCTTTCTTTCTTTTCTCTCTTTCTTCCCCCTTTTCTCTTTTCTTCCTTTCTTTTCTTTTCTCTTTCTTTCTTTTCTTTCTCTTCTTCTTCCTTTCCTTCTCTCTTCTTTCCTTTTCCTCCCCTTTTCCTTTCTTCCTTTCTTCTTCCTCTTTCTTCTTTCCTTTTCCTTTCTCTCTTTCCTTCTCTTTTCTTCCTTTCTCTTCTTTTCTTTTCCTTCTTCCCTTTTCCTTCTCTTCTTCTTTTCTCTTCTTTCTTCTTTCTTCCTCTCTTCTTTCCTTTCTTTCTTCTCTCTTTTCTTTCTCTTTTCTTCTTCCCTTTTTTCCTTCTTCCTTTTTCCTTCCTTTTTCTCTTTCTTTCTCTCTTCTCCTTTCTCTTTCCTTCTTTTCTTTTTCTTTCTTTTCCTTTTCTTTCTCTTCTTCCTCTTCTCCTTTCTTTCCCTCTTCTTTTCTTCTCTTTCCTTCTTTCTTCTTCCTTTTCTTCTTCTTTCTTTCCTCTCTCCTTTCCCTTTCTTTTCTTCTCCTTCTTCTTCCTCACTTCTTCTTTTCTCTCTCCTTTCCCTCCTTTTCCTCTTCTTCTTCTTTTCTCTTTCCTTTCCTTTCTCTTTCTTCTTCCCCTTTTTCTCTTTCTCCTTCTTTCTTTCTCTTCTCTTTTCTTTCTCCTTCTCTTTCTTTTCTTCCTCTTTTTCTTTCCCTTTTCTTCTTTCTTTTCTCCTCTTCTCCTCTTCTCCTTTTCTTTCCTTTCTCTCTCTTCTCCTTTCCTTCTTCTTTTCCCTTTCCTTCTCTTCTTCTCTTCCCTTTTCTTTCTTTCTTTCTTTCCCTTTCTTTTTTCTTCTTTCCTTTCTTCCTCTTTCTCTCTTCTTTTCTCTTCTCTCTTTCTCTTTTCTCTTTTCTTCCCTTCTTCTTCTTCTTCCCTTTTCTTTCTTCTCTCTTCTTCCTCTTCTTTTTCCTCCTTCTCTTCTTCTTTCTCTTCTTCTCTTTTCCTTCCTCTCTTCTTCCTCTTTTCTTTTCCTTCTCCTTTCTTCTCTTTCCTCCTTCTTTCTTTTCCTTTTCCTTCCTTTCTTTCTTCCTCTTCTTTCCTTTCTTTTCTTTCTTTTCTCTCCCTCTTTTCTCTCTTCTCTTTCTTCTCTTTTTTTCTTTTCCTTCTTCTTTTCTCTCTTCTTTCTCTTCTTCCTCTCCTTCTCCTCTTTCTTTCCTTTCTCTCTTCCTTTTCTCTCCTTCTCCTTCTTTTTTCCTCTTCTCTTTCCTTTTCTTCCTTTTCTCTTCTCTCTTCTCTTTCCTTTTCTCTTTCTCCTTTCTTTCTTCCCTCTTTCTTTTTCTTCTTCTCTCTTTTTTTCTCCTTTCTTCTTTCCTTTTCTTTCCTTCTCTTTCTTCCTTCTTTTTTCTCTCTTCTTTTCTTCCTTCCTTCTCTCTTTTCTTCTTCTTCTCTTTTCTTCCTTCTCTTCTTTTCTTTCCTTCTCCTCTTTCTTTTCTTCCTTTCTCCCTTTCTTTCCTTTTCTTCTTTCTTCTCTCTTTTTTCTTCTTCCTCTTCTCTTCTTTCTTCTTCCTTTCTTCTTTTCTTTCCCTCTTTCTTTTCTTTCTTTCTTCTTCCTTTTTCCTCCTTTCCTCCTTTTCTTTTCTTTTCTCTTTCTCCTTTTTTCTTTCTTCTTCCTTTTCTTTCTTTTTCTTTTTTCCTTTCTTTTTCTTCTCTCTCTTCTTTTTCCTTTTTTTTTTCTTTTCTTTTCTTTTTCTCTTCTTTCCCCTTTTTTTCCCTCTTCTTTCTTTCTTTTCTCTTTCTCTTCTTTTCTTCCTTTTCTTCTTCCTTTCTCCCTCTTCTTCTTTTTTCTTCCTTTTTTCTTCTCTTTCTTTTCTTCTTTCTTTCCTTCTTTCTTCCTCTTTTCCTTCCCTTTCTTTCTTTCTTCTTCTCTCTCCTTTCTCCTTTCTTCCTCTTTTCTTTTTTCTCCTTTTTTTTCCTTTCTTCTCTCTTTCTTTTCTTTTTTCTCCTTTTTTCTTTCCCCTTTCCCCTTCCCCCCCCCCTTTTTCCCCTTTTTTCCCTTTCTTTTTTTTCCCCCTTTTTCCCCCCCTTTTTTTCCCCCTTACCCCCCTTTTCCCCCCTTTTCTTTCCCCTTTTCCCCTCTTCTTTTTCTTTTTTTTTTTTTTCCCTTTCCCCTTTTTTTTTCCCTTTTTTTTTTCCCTTTTCTTTTTTTTCCCTTTTTCTTTCCCTTTCTTCTTTTTCTTTTTTCTTTTTTTCCCTTCTTTTCCCCCTTTTTTCCCCTTTTTTTTTTTTTCTTTTCCCCCTATTATTTTTTTTTTCTTCCCTTTTTTTTTTTTTTTCTTTTTCTCTTTTCTTTTTTTCCCTTTTTCTTTTTTCCTTCTTCCTTTTTCCCCTTTTTTTTCTTTTTTTTTTTTCTTTTCCCCTTTTCTTTTATTTCCTTTTTTTTTTTTCCCCCTTTTTTTCCCCTTCTTTTTTTCTTTTTTTCCTTTTTTTTTTCCTTTCCCTTTTTTTTTTTCTTTTCCTATTATTTTCCCCTTTTTCCTTTTTTCTTTTT